>NC_135232.1:443838907-444038907 GCF_051348905.1 Ranitomeya variabilis | reverse complement strand
ACTCCAGCGTTTTGAGGCCATCCATAAGTTCCTGCATTACAACGATAATGCACGGTGTCCCGCGCGAGATGACTCCAATTTTGACCGTCTGTTCAAAGTTCGGCCGGTCATTGAACACTTCAGCAAAAAGTTTGCTGAAGTGTATGTGCCCCAAAGGGACATCTGCGTGGGATGAGTCCTTGGTTCATTTTAAGGGGCGGCTCCTCAGATTCCATCAATACCTGCCCAACAAAAGGGCCAGGTACGGAATCAAACTCTACAAGCTGTGTGAGAGTACCTCAGGGTACACCTACAGCTTTAGAGTGTACAAAGGGAAGGAGAGCAGAAATGAACCGCCTGAGTGTCCTTCTAACCTAGGAGTGAGTGGGAAAATTGTGTGGGATTTGGTGCACCCACTGCTGGATAAAGGTTATCACCTCTACACCGATAACTTTTATTCCAGCATCCCACTCTACAAATCCCTCTCTGCGCGAGGTACCGCAGCCTGCGGTACTGTCCGCAAAAATCAGAGAGGCCTCCCGAAGACGCTACTTGGGCAGATGCTCAGAAAAGGGGAGAGCAAAGCCCAATGTAGCGACCACCTGCTGGTGGTCAAGTACAAGGACAAGAGGGATGTCCTTCTCTTGACCACCATACACGGTGATGGCAGTGCCCTCAGCAGTGTACGGGGTACCTCTACACAGGTCAGCAAACCGGACTGTGTACTGGAGTACAACAAAAACATGGGGGGCGATGATCTCTCCGATCAACTCCTCCAACCGTACAGTGCTCTGAGAAAGGCCAAGGTGTTGTACAAAAAGCTGTCCGTGTACATCGTACAAATGGCAATGCTCAACGCTTTCCTGCTGTCATGATGTGCACGACACACTGATACGTCGTACCTTCAGTTCCAGGAGGTAGTGGATAAGGCCCTGATGTTTGGCACGAAGGAAGGAGTGGGCCCCAGTACTTCCGGAACTGAGGGTGCTCGTATCGTACCAGGTCAACATTTACCGGGGGTGGTCCCATCAACTGATAGAAAAGGTAAGCCGCAAAAAAGGTGCCGAGTGTGCTACAAAAGAGGAATACGAAAGGACACCATCTATCAATGCGACACCTGCCCTGACAAACCTGGCCTGTGTATGAAGGATTGCTTCAAATTGTACCACACCTCCATGCACTACTAATTTACTTAACAGGAACCAGTAGACTAGTTCCAAAGAGGGGGCACATCTAAGTAAGTTCCTTGGGGGACTAGGTTCCAAAATGATGTCAGTTGTGGGTTTTTTTTTTTTTTTTTTACTGTTTAGGCACATCAGGGGCTCTGCAAACGGAACATGACGCCCTCAGACCAGTCCATCAAAGTCTGCATTCCAAATCGTCACTGCTTCCCTTCTGAGTCCTAAGTGCCCAAACAGTTTTTTCCCACATATGGGGCACCAGCGTACTCAGAACAAATTGGACAGCAACTTTTGGGGTCCAATTTCTCTTGTTACCCTTGGGAAAAAAAAAAATTGGGGACTGAAAGATCATTTTTGTGGGAAAAAATAGAATGTTTTATTTTTACGCCTGGCGTCAAACTTTAGTGAAGCACTTGGGGGTTAAAAATTCTCACCACACACCTAGATAAGTTCTTTAGGGGGTCAAGTTTCCAAAATGGGGTGGGGAGTTTCTACTGTTTAGGCACATCAGGGGCTCACCAAATAGAACACGATGCCCGCAGACCATTCCATCAAAGTCTGCATTAAAAAACGTCACTACTTCCCTTCCAAGCCCCGAAGTGTGCCCAAACAGTAGTTTTCTCCCACATATGGGGTACCAGCATACTCAGGACAAATTGGACAACAACTTTTGGGGTCCAATTTCTCCTGTTACCCTTGGGGACTGAAAGATAATTTTTGTGGGAAAAAAAATTGAATTTTTTATTTTCACGCCCGGGCGTTATAAACTTTTGTGAAGCACTTGGGGGTTCAAAGTGCTCAACACACACCTAGATAAGTTCCTTAGGGGGTCTAGTTTCCAAAATGGGGTCACTTGTGGGGGGTTTCCACTGCTTAGGCACATCAGGGGCTCGCCAAACACGACATGGCGTCCGATCTCAATTCCAGCCAATTTTAGCTTGAAAATGTCAAACAGCGCTCCTTTCCTTCTGAGCCCTGCCGTGCGCCCAAAAAGTGGTTTCCCCTCACATGTGGGGTATCAGCGTACTCAGGACAAATTGGACAACAACTTTTGAGGTCCAATTTCTCTTTTTGCCCTCAGGAAAATAAAAAAATTATTGCTGAATGATCATTTTTGTGACTAAAAAGTAAAATGTTATTTTTTTCCTTCCATGTTGCTTCTGCTGCTGTGAAACACCTGAAGGGTTAATAAACTTCTTGAATGTGGTTTTGAGCACCTTGACGGGCGCAGTTTTCAGAATGGTGTCACTTTTGGGTATTTTCTGCCATATAGACCCCTCAAAGTGACTTCAAATGGTCCCTAAAAAAAATGCTTTTGCAAATTTTGTTGTAAAAATGAGAAATTGCTGGTCAAATTTTAACCCTTATAACTTACTAGCAAAAAAAATTTTGTTTCCAAAATTGTGCAGATGTAAAGTAGACATGTGGGCAATGTTATTTATTAACTATTTTGTGTCACATAACTCTCTGGTTTAAGAGCACAAAAATTTAAAGTTTGAAAATTGCGAAATGTTCAAGATTTTCGACAAATTTCCGTTTTTTTCACAAATAAACGCAAGTTATAGCGAAGAAATTTTACCACTGTCATGAAGTACAATATGTCACAAGAAAACAATCTAAATCGCCAAGATCCGTTGAAGCGTTTCGGAGTTATAACCTCATAAAGAGACAGTGGTCAGAATTGTAGATCGACAAAAAGGAAATAACCATGTGTATAACAATGTGTAATTGTAATAGTTTTCTGGGAGAAATACTTCATTTAAAAAAAAAAAAACTATTTCAACAATTTTGGCCATGACTATTAAAGTTTCTTATTTCAATTAGTGCTGATGTGTACTATTGATTTATAAAATTAAAACAGCAGTTCCTCTTCAAAATTGTTGCAATCCATTATGAATACAATTTATAATTATGGTAAACCACAGATGGTGTTTACTATGGGGAAAATGAATCTACAGTGAAAAATATCTCCATTATTTTGTCATACAAATCATCTGCCTGAAGCAAAAGAAAATTGAAATCTCATTAAAGAGTTTTACAGTATAAACAGTTAAAATACACATTTTCTTTTTGTGTAAATCCATCTTTTATCACGGCACAAATCATTAAGTGTCCATGTGCCGTTAGTTTAATTTGCTTTCCAATGACTGTAACTTTGGTATGACCATATAAACTTGTGTCTACAGGCAACGGGAAGGGATTTTCTCGGCTCCTGTCAACAAGCAATCTCTGCTTCCATCCCCAGGGGCTTTTCTCTGCACCTGGCAAGGTTATTGCATGTATGTTTTTTTTTTTTTACTTCTTTCTGGTAGTCTTGTGCATTACGTACATCTATAGCTTATCCAACAAAGAACTTAAGTGAACTAAGTGCCACGCAGAAGATTTATATTTTTAGCTTAAATCCACATGAAACACCTGTAGATATTAGAAAATAACAGTAAGCTAGAACTTGTGGAAACAGTAATTTGATATCCTTTGTCTGATGTTTTTTAGTGCTTCAGGGATCTAATGATCAAATAAAATGTGAAAATAAAATATCAAGAAGGTAAACTAAATGTTTGAAAATGTACGCCATATTCTTCACTTTTTTTTTTCATTAATAATCAGCTTTTATGGTACCAGAGTATGGTAAATCTTATTAAAAAGGTTGTATCGTCAGGACAACGCCTGCTCATATGTCCGATGTGGAGAAAGAACCGTCATGTAATATCACTTATGATCAGTCAAAGGAATCGTCTCCAGTAAAAATGAGCAATTTGATGGCTGTCTTGAAAAATCAGACATGGGGTCGATCAGCTGTCATATTAAAGAGGTTGCCCCAACAGGGCAACCAACACTGAGGGCAATCTGACCTGTTTATCCGGCTCCGGGGAGCCCCTGGCCAGATTACCCTCATGTGCAGGAGAAAATGGCAGTGGAGCGGAGCTGCAGGGATCTGTTCTGCTTCATGCCCGTGCTCCGTGTCCGACAGCACGCGGCTGGATGATGTAAGCATTCAGCGCACGGCTGTGTCAGAGAGAAAGCTGCCGGCAATGACGATGCTGCGGCGGCTGCCGTGTGTGTGTGTGTGCGCGGCTGCGGGGGAACGTGCAGAGAGGTGAGTGGTGTGTGTGTGTGTAGGTAGTGGAAAGGACAATGATGGGGTGGTGAGGGAGAAGGCAATGATATATTTATCTATATATGATATCTTACATATAGATATACCTTATAGTTTTAATGGTGCGTGGCTAATAGTATATTAATGGTGGGGTACATATCTGTATTCAGGGGGAGACATGTATGTATACAATATATGTGACCTTGTTATTTTCAGGGCTGCGATGATCATCGTGACAAGATGAGTCATGGCTGGAAGATGTCGACATGAAGGTCTGACCAGATGGAGGAAAAACAAGAAAAAGTGGCTCTAATAAGACGAGACATCAGCGGTAAATTTCTGGATGTAGATATTATTCTACAGCTGCACTGTGTGACGTCGAGTGATAATTTTTTTTGTAAAATCCATTATTCTACATTCTCAAATTTGTGTGAAAGGTCTGCGTGCTTCCAGGTTTTTCTTTTTTATCGGATGGCAAACGGACAGTTTTATGGGTCCATGCACAGATACATGAAAATTCCGGATCTGAGAATGAGATCCGTGAGGGTCAGAGAATGTGGACAGCACACTGACACCGCACATGGAATGTAAAGAATAAATATAAATATATATATATAGACAGATAGAGAGAGAAAGATTAATTAAATATATATATATATATATATATATATATATATATACACACTCACCGGCCACTTTGTTAGGTACACCATGCTAGTAACGGGTTGGACCCCCTTTTGCCTTCAGAACTGCCTCAATTCTTCGTGGCATAGATTCAACAAGGTGCTGGAAGCATTCCTCAGAGATTTTGGTCCATATTCACATGATGGCATCACACAGTTGCCGCAGATTTGTCGGCTGCACATCCCAAAGATGCTCCATACAAGGCAGGATGGATCCATGCTTTCATGTTGTTTACGCCAAATTCTGACCCTACCATCCGAATGTCGCAGCAGAAATCGAGACTCATCAGACCAAGCAACGTTTTTCCAATCTTCTACTGTCCAAATTCGATGAGCTTGTACAAATTGTAGCCTCAGTTTCCTGTTCTTAGCTGAAAGGAGTGGTACCCGGTGTGGTCTTCTGCTGCTGTAGCCCATCTGCCTCAAAGTTCGACGCACTGTGCGTTCAGAGATGCTCTTAGGCCTACCTTGGTTGTAACGGGTGGCGATTTGAGTCACTGTTGCCTTTCTATCAGCTCGAACCAGTCTGCCCATTCTCCTCTGACCTCTGGCATCAACAAGGCATTTCCGCCCACAGAACTGCCGCTCACTGGATTTTTTTTCTTTTTCGGACCATTCTCTGTAAACCCTAGAGATGGTTGTGCGTGAAAATCCCAGTAGATCAGCAGTTTCTGAAATACTCAGACCAGCCCTTCTGGCACCAACAACCATGCCACGTTCAAAGGCACTCAAATCACCTTTCTTCCCCATACTGATGCTCGGTTTGAACTGCAGGAGATTGTCTTGACCATGTCTACATGCCTAAATGCACTGAGTTGCCGCCATGTGATTGGCTGATTAGAAATTAAGTGTTAACAAGAAGTTGGACAGGTGTACCTAATAAAGTGGCCGGTGAGTGTATGTATATATATATATATATATATATATATATATATATATATATATATATATATATATATATATATATATATATATATCTCTATATATATAAAACACTTTTTGTTTCCAGGGACCTGGAGAAAGACACATATGGTGTTGAAACATGTCGTCCATAAAGGATTGAATGTATGCAATATTGTAACTGAAGAAATCTGGAACTTTTTAATGGATAAATATAAGGTATATTTCACTCTACCATTGGACTGATCGCTGGAGAAACAAAAAGTTTTTTCTTTACATGTCTGGATTTGTCTTAATCCGTTTTCCGTGCGAACTGTATCCTCAGGGTGGACGTTCTCCTGTTTCTTCAAAGCAGTAGGCTGGCCTTGCCAAAAACAATATATATATATATATATATATATATATATATATATATATATATATATATATATATATATATATATATATATATATATATATATATATATATATATATATATATATATATATATATATATATATATATTTTACATATACACGTACATACACACACCGCTCAAAAAATTAAAGCGAACACTACTATACACTATTACATAGTGGAATGTGTTGAGAACAATAAAACCTACAAATTATCAACGTAAATCACAACTAATTTCCCATGGAGGTCTGGAGTTGGAATGATGCTCAAAGTCAAAGTGGAAAATGAAGTTACAGGCTGATCCAACTTCAAAGGAAATGCCTCAAGAGAAGGAAATGATGATGATCAGTAGTGTGTGTGGCCTCCACGTGCCTGTATGACCTCCCTACAATGCCTGGGGATGCTCCTAATGAGGTGGCGGATGGTCTCCTGAGGGATCTCCTCCCAGACCTGGACTAAAGCATCCGCCAACTCCTGGACAGTCTGGTGCAACTTGACATTGGTGGATGGTGCGAGACATAATGTCCCAGATGTGTTCAATGGGAATCAGGTCTGGGGAAAAGGCGGGTCAGTCCATAGCTTCAATGCCTTCATCTTGCAGGAACTGTTGACACACTCCAGCCACATGAGGTCTGGCATTGTCCTGCATTAGGAGGAACCCAGGGTCAACCGCACCAGCATATGGTCTCACAAGGGGTCAGAGGATCTCATCTCGGTACCTAATGGCAGTCAGGCTACCTCTGGCAAGCACATGAAGGTCTGTGAGGCCCTCCAAAGAAATACCACCCCACACCATTACTGACCAACTGCCAAACTGGTCATGCTGAAGTTTGTTGCAGGCAGCAGATCGCTCTCCGGTGTCTCCAGACTCTGTCACATGTGCTCACTGTGAACCTGCTTTCATCTGTGAAGAGCACAGGGCGCTAATGGCAAATTTGCCAATCCTTGTGATCTGTGGCAAATACCAAGCGTCCTGCACGGTGTTGGGCTGTGAGCACAACCCCCATCTGTGGACATCAGGCACTCAGACAATCCTCATGGAGTTGGTTTCTAACAGTTTGTGTAGACGCATGCACATTTGTGGCCTGCTGGAGGCCATTTTTCAGGGCTCTGGCAGTGGTCCAACTGTTCCTCCTTGTACAAAGGCTGAAGTAGCGGTCCTGCTGCTGGGTTGTTGCCCTCCTATGGCCCCTCCACGTGTCCTTATGGCGCCTCCAGCCTCCGGACACTACGCTGACAGACACAACAAACCTTCTTGTCACAGCTGCACTACCTGAGCCACTTGTGTGGGTTGTAGAGTCCGTCTCATACTACCACAAGCGTGAAAGCACAACCAACATTCAAAAGTGACCAAAACATCAGCCAGAAAGCATTGGTACTGAGATGTGGTCTGTGGTCCCCACTAGAGTTGAGCGGTGTTCGAGTCAAACTGTTTGCCAATTTCAAATTCGTTATGTTATGGGCAGTGTTCGAGTCGTTCGACGAACCCGAACAATTTGCTTAAAATTCGGCTGTTCCAGTTTCTGTTCGATCACTGTTCATTTACCAAAGCCTAGCTTGATTTGCACATTAAAACTGTTTATCATTGTTAATGGACTGTTTTGGTGTATAGGAGGGGGGGGGGGGGGTGTCCGTGGATAGATCTGTGCTGAAATAACACCATTTTTTTTTTCTTTCCCACATTTACAGAGGGGCGGTGCAGTCTCTCAGCCTATCAGCAGTGCACACACACACACAGCAATGTGCATGAGATGCACACAAGCAAGGGCATGTGTCATTGGCTGTGTATGTCACGTGTCCTTGCCCCATAAGAACCAGCCATTTGCCCAGTCGCCACCATTTCCTCACTGCTGCAGCTTAGTGTTAGACGGCACCGCTGCTGCTGTGGGCGCTATACAGACTAAGAGTGTTTTTTTTAGCGAATTGTCAGAGAGATAGGTTTAGGCAGTCGGGAGGAGTCAGGACTAGTTGTAATGTCAGCCCTTTTCAGGGTAGGTTACAGCAGTTCATAGCACTGTTTGCCAGGCAGGTCTGAGACAGTGCTGTGCAAGTGTTTGTCACAGCATTTGGTGTAATCTAGCTCAGCCAATCCTTTTGGGCTAGTAGCATTTTCTGATAGTCATCTGAGTAGCCCACCTATGAAGCTAGCTACACCGCCTGTGTATCTCAATTTTTACTGCTTCTAACCCAGTAAATCGTTTTGGGGTTTTGGGCTTAGTAGCAGTGTCTGCACGTCAGCAGAGTAGCCCGCCTGTGAAACTAACTATAAGGTAAAAGAATCACTGCACTCGTATATTTGAATTTGCTTATATCAGAAATTTATTTGGCTAGAGTTTAGTAGTGAAGCGATAGGCAAAAGTACTTTTGCCTATCGCTTCACTACTAAACTCTAGCCAAATAAATTTCAGATATAAGCAAATTCAAATATACGAGTGCAGTGATTCTTTTACCTTATGATTGATGGGACTCCTGGCCCTGCTCACTGGCACCGTGAATCACAGTGACTGAGTGCTAGCTTTCTATGCTATCTACTGTGAAACTAACTACACTGCCTGTGTATCTCTATTTTCACTGCATCTAATCCAGTTAATAGTTTTGGGCCTAGGAGCAGTGTCTGCACGTCAGCAGAGTAGCCTGCCTGTGAAACAAAACTATACCGCCTGTGTATCTCAATTTTTACTGCATCTAATCCAGTTAATAGTTTTGGGCCTAGGAGCAGTGTCTGCACTGTCCGACGAGCCCTGGTGCAATACGTTATGACGTATAGCCTGTGCCAACGAGCTCAAGAGGTGGGGCAAATCACGCTGCAGGAGTGATCTCAGATCATGGACCTATGCACCCTTCTGCACAATTTTGAAATAGCAACGAAGATGTTTAGTGCTGACGATGCCATTATCAGCATGATCATTCTGGTGATTTACATGCTGGAGCACACCTTACACAGTGTTCGGAGTCAGGTGGTGGAACAAGAGGAAGAGGAGGAACAGGAGGAGTTGTATGCGGAAGGGATCATATCTCCAAGGTCAAGAAGATTGGCAGCACCAAGGCGGCTGGCATTGGAGGCTGGGGGAGATGGATTACCGAGGGCGCATGGTAGCAGCCAAACTGTTGAGGAAGGTGCAGGAGGCGAGGAAGAAGTGGAGGACAAACTGGCGCTGGGCATGGAAGACTCATCAGATGAGGAAGACCTTGATCAAATTTCTGTTGTGCGAGGTTGGGGGGAGAGGGCAGACGAAGGAAGCATGATACTCACCTCGCCAAAACCAAGACAACAAGGACTTGGTCCTCCTGGATGCGCAAGACACATGAGTGCCTTCGTGCTGCACTACCTGCAAAATGACCCTCGGATTGTCAGAATCCGAAGTAATGCCGACTACTGGGTTGCCACACTCTTAGATCCCCGATACAAAAGTAAATTTGGCGAAATAATTCCTGCCATAGAAAGGGATTCACGCATGCAGGAGTATCAGCAGAGACTGTTACAGAAACTGTCACGGCCACTCCTTCCGCTCATTCTTACCCGCTGAGGCGCGCTCCTCCTGCAGGCGCGCGTCCTCTCCTTCATTCTTCTCTGCTCCCTGGTTCTCGTCGGGTGTGCGTGCACACTGCCCACTCCAGCACTTCCTCTTTCTGATTTACAGGCGCTCTGTATCTCCTCTCTGTGATCCTGGAGGACCATGACCCGGAAGTCCTCCAGCACTCCATGTATATAAGGCGTTTCCTTCCTCTGCTCCTTGCCTGTCTGTCATTTGTGCTTCTGTGACTCAGGTCCACCTTTGTCTTTGTACTGCCTGTTTTGAGTCTCCACTGTCCAGCCAGTTCAGCTTCTCTGTCTCTCCCAGGCTTCCTTGTCTCCTCGTCCAGTCCTCCCAGTGTCCTCACCGTACTCTGTTAGTCTGGTGTCTCTGTCCTGTCCTGCTTCCTTTGTGTCTTCCGCTTCTCAGTGCTCCTTTGGTCTCGCCTGTACCCAGCTCTTACCTCCTACTACCTGTCTTTGGGTTCCAGCTTCTGCGACAATAATCTCCCTTGGGTCTGCCCCTAACGCTCCCTGTATAGGGGGTGGTTTACCTGGTCAGCTCACCCTTGGGAGGTTCGTTGTCGTGGATCTCGGGTCCACCCCAGGTATTCCAAAAGATCTCACAATAGGACTGCACTCGGATGACATCTGAGTGCAGTCTGATTCTCACAGAATCTAACATCTGCTTTTCCACAAAACACCAGTGGTGCACGTAGTCAATCTCTGAGTTCTAACTTGCCAACCGTGGGACTATCGAGTCATCACTCTAACCGTAACAGTAACATCGTCCAGTCGTTTCAAGATTTTTTTTTAGATCATCCTTTGCAAGGCCACAGGAGACAAGAAGTCTGACGCACAGCCAATGCCTAGAGAGGATGGTACAAGAGTATCTCCAAGTTAACATCGATGCCATGACTGTGGAACTGGACCCTTGCTCATTTTGGGCTTCCAATCTTGAAAAATGGCCTGAGCTCGCCACTCACGCCTTGGAGATCTTGTTGTGCCCCGCAGCCAGCGTTCTCTCTGAACGTGTGTTCAGCGCTGCTGGTGGTGTGCTGACAGATAAGCGCACGCGGCTGTCCAGTGACAATGTAGACAGACTAACGTTCATCAAGATGAACAAATCCTGGATCCGCAAGGACTTTTCTACCCCTGTGTCATCTTGGGGAGACTAAAAGCTTGATGATTTTTGAAAATCACCTCACCAAACGTTTTAAAAATTTCTGGCGAAATTGATGCCACTTAAGTGGTGTCTGTGGCTGAATTTTTTGAAAAAAATGGAGATTCTTATTTAGTCCCCTTGCTGAGTTTTACATGACGTTGCCATCGTCAATTCCAGGTGGGTGGGGTCGTCTGCAGAGTTGTTTACTCATACTATGGCCTGGGATTCAGAGGTCTGCTCCAAAGCTTCAGTGTCTGCTAGTCAGCAGAGTAGCCCAGCCACCCACCACCTGTTTACCTGAGTACTATTTTTAACGGCATCTGGCCCAGGAAATCCTTTTGGGCCTAGTAGAGTTTAGTGCTACTCAGCAGCGTACCCCACCCATGAAGCAAGGTACACCGCCTGTCGATCTAATTACTAATTTTTAACTGCATCTAGCCCAGGAAATCGTGTTGTACCTAATAGTATTTTGTGCTACTCAGCACAGTACCCCACCTATGAAGCAAGCTACACCGCCTGTTTACCTAAGTACTATTTTTTAACGGCATCTGGCCCAGGAAATCCTTTTGGGCCTAGTAGAATTTGGTGCTACTCAGCAGTGTACTTCACCCATGAAGCAAGCAACACCGCCTGTTTACCTAACTACTCTTTTGTAACGGCATCTAGCCCTGGAAATCCTTTTGGGCCTAGTAGAATTTTGTGCTACTCAGCAGCGTACCCCACCCATGAAGCAAGCTACACCGCCTGTTTACCCAAGTACTATTTTTAACGGCATCTGGCCCAGGAAATCCTTTTGGGCCTAGTAGAATTTGGTGCTACTCAGCAGTGTACCCCACCCATGAAGCAAGCTACACCACCTTCTTTCTTTCTCAATCTAACCCCTCGGCTCCGGGGTGTCCACTCTCCCTCCAGCTCTCTCCTTCTCACAGGTGGACTACCGCGTGTTTTCACACTGTGGCGAATCTTTTGGGCCCAGGCATAAGAAGTCGTCGAGGTAATGGATAATATGCGCCGCCTTACAAACGTCCATGAGGACTCATTCGAGGAAGCAACTAAACGCCTCAAATAGTGAGCAGGATATGGAGCACCCCATGGGCAAACAGCGATCTATGTAGTATGCTCCTTCACAGAAGCAGCCCAATGGGAGGACACTATTCGGAGGCACAGGTAGTAACCACAACGCCCCCTCAATGTCTGTTTTGGCCATTAGGGTGCCCCTTACCAACTTCTTGACCCACTTAATTGCCTCGTCAAAGTAAGTACAGTACATAGTACTGTACTTGGTTCCACGTCGATGTTGTCGTTAACTGACCTGCCCCTTGGATATGACAAATGGTGGATTAGTCTGAATGTATTGGGTTCATTTTTTGGCATAACTCCCAACGGGAGTACCACTACGTCTTCTAAGGAAAGTGTTCTGAATGGACCCGCTGCCATTCTACCTAAAGATATTTCTTTTTTTTCTTTTTTTTGTCAAAACGTCTGGGTGTTGGTAGAGTGAGTTTAGATTTTTACTCCAGCCTTTCTTGATTTTAGAAGGGCATGACATGCCTATATCTGTGTCTCCTCCTTCTTTTACTCCTCCACCTCTTTTCTTTTCGCATGACTATATGAGGTTGTGTGTGACTTTTCCATGTGTTTGTTGTGTCTTCTGAGCAGTTTGTCAGCTTTTGGACACCTTTTATGGTGTTTTCTATGTGTTTTCCATGTGTTTGTATGTGTTTGCCTGCCATTGGTTTCAATGGGGTTCGACGGTGTTCGTCGAACGTTCGACGATCAGTTCGTCGAACATATCACTGTTCGATAAACCGAACCCGAACACTGGGGAGGTGGCTCATCTCTAATCCCCACCTGCAGAACCACTCCTTTATTAAGTGTGCCTTGATAATTGCCAATAATTGCCATCTGTTGTCTATTCCATTTGCACAACAGCATGTGAAATTGATTGTCAAACAGTCTTGCTTCCTAAGGGTACCGTCACACAGTGCCATTTTCATCGCTACGACGGCACGATTTGTGACGTTGAAGCGTCGTATATTTACCGCTCCAGCGTTGTAGACTGCGGTCACACATTGCAATACACGGCGCTGGAGCGATAATTTCATGACGTATTTGCGATGTAGAAGCCGTTGGTTACTGTGCGCAGATCGTATACAACCTGTGTCACACGATGCAATCATGCCGCCACAGCGGGACACTAGACGACGAAAGAAAGTTTCAAACGATCTGCTACGACGTACGATTCTCAGCGGGGTTCCGGATCGCAGTAGCATGTCAGACACTACGATATCGTAACGATATCGCTAGAACGTCACGAATCGTGCCGTCGTAGCGATGAAAATGGCACTGTGTGACGGTACCCTAAGTGGACAGTTCGATTTCACAGAAGTCTGATTTACTTGGAGTTATATTCAGTTGTTTAAGTGTTCCCTTTAATATATATACCACATAGTGTCCACCCCTGCTTTAGTGACTACAGATTTTCCCTCATAAGAGTTTGCTCACACTTGAATTATAAATAAAAATAAATAAATTGTACGCAAGTGTGAACAATCCTTTATAGAGATCATTGATGGTAGTTTGGGAGCATAAAGCTCTTGGGAGAACTGCAACTGTGGTTTCAGGAGAACTTGCAGCAGAAAGTCTGTGTCTACCTCTAGCTCCTCCCCCTCCTTCATAGAATTTTCAATGCAACAACTCCCATCTCAATAATGGGAAAATCTTTCTTCACTGAATACACATTTTACCCATGTATTGAGAGTGAAAGTCCAAAAGGAGAAACCAGCAGATTTCTGTGATAAGATATATTAAATAGTTACTTATTTTTATGCGTACTATTGATTTATGAAAATGGTGGTTATGCCAAGTTTTCTTTTGGTATTTGGTGAAAATCTGCAGTATTACAAAATTAACTAGCTGTCTCCATTTATTTCCATGTACACAGTAAGAGGAGACATCACATGTTGGCAATATATTTTGCATTGTATATTACAGCAATGAAAACATTTTTTTAAGAATCTGCATAAAAATGTTGCAGTTTTAGTGCCTGTGTTATTTACCTGCTGTAGTACATGTCTTTCTCTTAGAGTCATTAATCTTCTGTGAAGCTCAACTAGTTCATCGAGATACGCCTGCAAAAGAGTCACACTGATATTTACATGATGTCAAGGAGATACACTCACCTTAAAAGAGTAGCAGGAATTTCTATGACATTAGGCTCTGGCTACATGGCGACCTTGGCCACTACACCTGTCGGGTGGTCAAAGTTCGCTAGGTATTGCTGCTACAGCCCAGTGCAATACAAGTGAGTGGGATCACATTATCACCCCGATGGTACTACTATCGCAAGAAGCAAGTCGCAAAAAGTCCAACTACATTCGATTCGATTTTTTGCAATTGCTTGCCTTGGTCGCTGTACCCTCAAGGACACCTAGCAAACTTGTCAGCTATATGACTTGTGCTGTGACCAAAGTCGCTGTGTAGACCTAGCTTTACTGTTACTTCTCATCAATGTATTCTAAAATTTCCTATGTCCCCTGAACAATTATGCCGGAAATTTAACTCCCTCTTTGTTTGAGTGTTTATTATATTCTATAACGTATTGGAACCGTTTTTCCAATGTTAAAGAAACACTCCGGGCATGACTTATTTCCTTTTTTTTTCCTCAGTAGTCCATATGCGACACAACCACTGATATACATACATACATACATACATACATACATATATATATATATATATATATATATTATATATATACACCGTATAGATATATAAATATATATATATATTTATATATCTATACGGTATATATATAATATATGTGTGAACACGCACAAACACATACATACATATACATTCTTATGGTCATTTGTATAACACCGTGTTCTTATCCTTTGCTTTCCTTTTTTGTCTTTAATAAATTTTGTACCATATTATCTATTTGATTCCTGTTTATTTGAACACAGTTCGGATTTTCCTTTTGTTTTCACCTTAATTTTTCCAAATGGTCTGCCATTTCCTCCATGGTTATCTATCAACACATTTATTTTCTGCTTTGCTCAGTGTGTAATTTTTTCTCAATTATATGGCAGTTAGGAAAAGAGTAAATACAAATATACTTCTTGATCTGATTTGCACTAAAGATAATCTGAGAACACCCATTCTTTATCAACTCACCATTTCAAAGTACAGGTGCAGTTTTTAATGTGTGACCAGTGTACTTCAGAAGATAATATATGGAGGGATAGCTAACATTGTTATACAGGATAGAGTTTTGGAAAAAAAAAAAAAAGATTTGTCGAGTTATTACGGTGGCCACGTTGCAGTTCATGGGTGCCTAACCATGGACCTGTGAAACTCCTACCTGCTGGCATACTTTTTGGCCTGGCGCAACATCATGCCACAACGATGCTATTACAACTGACCTACTGGTCAGAAGAGGTGCCAGGATGTCTGCAGGTAGGGGATTGTTTGCAGGGCTCCTGTCTGGTGGCCAAGGACAACCAGCAAGGTTGCTGGACAAGAGATGAGCGAACCAGAACGGTAAAGTTCAGGGTTCGTAATGGACACTTCTGCTGTACGTCCGTGTTACTGTTAGGGTTTGGAAGCCTAATAAAGCTTGCTGAAAGGCTGCAGCGCAGCCAATAAACAAGCTTTAAGGCTGTGGGTACTTCAGGCCTTATCACAACCATGCCAAGTAATGGCATGTCTGTGATTGGCCAGAGCACCACATGACCAGGCCTGATGGTGTAAAATAAATAGTTTTAAAAAACAACGTACAGTCCCCTCTATTTTTAATAACCAGGTAAGGGAAAGTAGACAGCTGTGAGCTGAACTAATTATGCTGGGAAAGGATCAATATCCATAGACCTTCCAAGACTATTAATATCAGCCCCCAGCTGTCTGTATTGCTTTTGCTGGTTATTACAAACGGATGCCCCCCCCTATTTTCACTAACCATTTAAGGCAAAGCAGACAGCTGGGAACTGATAATGGGCTGGAAAGGGCCACGGATTTTGTCTCCATCCTAGCCTAATAAGGCCAGCCCTCAGCTACTCCAGAAATAGCACATCCATTAGATGCGTCAATCCTGGCACTTAGCCTCGGCTATTCCCAATTGACCTGGTGAGGTGGCAACAGGGGTAATGGGATTGTGCGGTTGATGACAGCAGCTGGAGCTAACATCAAGCCCACTGGTTAGTAATGGAGAGGCATCTGTCAGACAACCTCATTACTAACACCAGCAGTCCAAAAAAATAAACAAAGAAAATCTTTATTTGACAAAAAAAACAACTCCCAATTTTGCCTCTCCATTACTAACCCGTGTGCTTGATTATTCTCTGAACGGGGCTTCTTACACTGGAAGACAGAGCTGGGAATTGTCGCGAGACCTCCATTTAGAATACGGCTGACTTATTTTTTTTTTAATAAATTGATTGAAGAGGCAAACTGTTGGGGAGCCTTTTTCAAATAAAGATTTTTTTGGTGTGTATGTGTATTTATTTATTCTGACTACTGGGTTAGCAATGGGTGTCTGACAGACACCTCTCCATTACTAGCCCACGAGCATGATGTCAGCGCCAGATGCTAACATCAACCTCACAATTCCATTATCCAAATTTCCACTGCACCAGGGCAATCGGGAAGAGCCAAGGCTAAGTCCCAGAATTGACGCATCTAATGGATGGGTCATTCCATATCAAGTGAACCAATGATTTTTACCACTATATTTTTAATTCTTTTGAGATTTTGTTATTTGGTAATAGGGTGTCAGAGAATGCAAAATGTGAAGAAGAAAAAATTCTAGATATTTTTTTTTATTTTTTATTGATTTTCAAAGTTCGGAAAAAGTGCGAATTTCGGTGTTGCCTGCCTTTACATTTCTCCCCATAACTCAGGCTAGAAAAGAGATAGCGAAACAAAATAAACACCATTCTACTCAGAACTGCACAGGCTTTCACCAGATATGTCACAAGAGTATCTTTGATAATATTTTACCTATGTGAACGCAAGCGCAAAACTTTAAAACGCATTTCCGAAAAAAACGTTTAATTTAAAAATTTCAAAAACTGCACATGTGCCTGCTATGCTCCTAGCCACATCTGTACCAAAAAACATGTTGGGATCGTGATGGGATCATATTTTAAAAAATAAGACTATTACAGTGTCAGTTCAAAAATCTTGATTTCAGATCTGTTCAGCCTGTGGTCTAACAGTGTGGGGTCTAGATTTACCAAATAATCCATGATTTTTAGATATTACTGTATTATTTTATTATGTTACCACTTAGAAGCAGGAGAGGACAGAGGAGAAGCTTTGTTAGGGCTGAGGATGACCAGGGGTAGACGGTGACTGCAAAGCAGATGACAGGCCGGCAGCTCCAGCCTCCACAGACCGTATTCACACCAAATCTTATCACCCAGGAAACTCCTTAAATGGAGGGAGAAAAATACTCTTAACATCCAGTTCATGTATTGTACAAACCAGGACTACGAAGAGGAGGAGGAGAGTTTGTTATATCGGTTACAGGAAGCAGAACCCATCGCAGGGACTCAGCAATACCGGACTGTCATCCCATGTAGTGGAAATAAAGACAGTGACGTCCATGACGTGGTAGAAGGCGGCAAAAGATCGGCAATGGATGACACAACTGGTGATGTGACCTGTGAATATGATCAGCGCTGGCGGCTACTGGACTCTCCAAACATTGTGAAAATGAAGACGTAGAAGTGACTTTTCTGCACCTTCTGGTCCAGCGCCGTCCTTTGTGTATCCAAGAAAACCAGACATTGTAAAAGTGAACAAAAATCAGATATAACTCAGGTGGAGCCGAGCACCATGACAGGCCGTCCATACTCTGTCACAAAAGGAGACGGCCATTGCTAGTGAGCGCTGATGGACAAGGTCACATTTCATCCTCTAGAAGGGACACTGATTATAGAAGGCCAGTGTAAAAACCTACTATTAATTGTTTGATTAGTTTATATTTTATAGTACGAGGATTTAACTACTGGACTATTCTTCTTAAACACTTCAGAAATGACATGTTTAGTGATATAGTAGAAAAAAAATTGTTCCATGTATAAATAGGTGGTAGAAATATTGGTTCTTTTAATCTTGTTTTTAACATATAATTAGGATCAGACTATTTAGAAAACCACACTTGAGGATGTGATCACCTTTTATCTTTTGGCTTGTTCAATGAATTCAGGTTTAAAATGCTGAGCAAGTTATGATGATTAAGATGTATTTATTCTGGCACTTTGGTATTTGTTTTTTGTGTTCCTTTATTGTTACATATAAATGTTGAATGCAGTAAGTTGTAATTTGAAAAGAAAAAAGGAAGAAACTCACACAAACATAAAATCAGATGATTCAAGGCTTAAAAAAACAAAACAAATTTGATAGATCCCAAGTTGAATCCCTGTACAAATATAAACAAGGACACGAGTAACACACATGCATGTTTTCACAATTTTAAAACATACGTTTTTTTCAGAATTGCGCATCAAAATTTTTAATTTGATTTCTCCAAAACAAAATATAAAGAAACATAGTCTTGTGACATATCAAATGAAAGCCAGTACCGTTCTGAGAAAAATGATGCCTCTCCCACCTCTATATCTTAATTCTAGCCCGAGATATGATAAAAAATGTAAAGCCATACCAGGCCAAAATCCGCGCTTTTTCAAAACTTTAAAAATCTGTAAAAAATTAACTGATGAAGAAAAAAATTCTAAACTTTTAATTTGTAATTAACTTAAGTTGTACTTCATAAAAACAAAAAATAAAAAAAATCTAAAGACGTAAGGTAAAAAAAATATTCATATTTGGATCACTTGATATGGAATGACCCGGATGCACCATTTCTGTGGAGGCTGAGGGCTGGTCTTATAAGGCTGGGAAGGGTCCAATATCCATGGCCCTTCCCAGCCTATTAATATCAGCCCCCAGCTGTCTGCTTTGCCTTAGCTTGTTATTAAAATTAAGGGGGACCCCATATCATTTTAAGGGTCTCACCATTTTTAAATAACCACGAAATGTAAATTAGACAGATGGAGCCTGATATTAAGCTGGAAAGGTCCATGAATATTGGCCCCTTCCCAGCATAAGATCAGCTCACAGCTGTCTGCTTTCCCTTGGCTGGTTAAAAATAGCTGGGTCCTCAAGTCATTTTTTTAAGAACAAAACAAGTACAGTAAACTACCACGCAAGGCATTGTTCTACTCCTCCAGTTGGATCTCCGCCTCCTGATTTAAAGAATTTTTTTATTATGTTATTTTAAATCACATTCCTATCTACATTTGCTTGCAGGGCATTAGTCCTGCTCTTACCACCCATTTTGCTTCCTTTTGTAGCCCACTAGCCCTTCCTACAACCATTTTATAGTACCAAATTTCGGGTCCCCTTTGAATTCTATTGGGCTTGGGTCTGGGGTCACGTCCGGGTAAAGTTCTGGTACCCGAACCGAACTTTGTACTCAAGTTCGGCCAAGCCCGAGCGGGTCTGCTCATTCCTACGCTTAACCAGTGACCATCGAATCTTTTTGCTCAACTCTATTATTAGGACAATATATACTAATGAATTGGAAAGTTGAAAAAAATATAGGCGGGATTTTATCCAATCAGCATTAAAGAACATCTGAGGTATGGAGTTGTATTTAACTCTACACCTATTTAATCTTCACTCAGAAACCTTCACAAACTTATTGGCTTGACCACAACTTAATTTTGTTTTGAAACTATTTTGCTAACAATTTTTATGACTGGAAACACATACATTGAAGGCTAAAACTTAATTCCTCTATAAATTCAATGAAATGCATCTTAATACTTGCTGTTTTCTACACAAAGAAGCCATTCAGCAAATGTTTGTAAAATTGCCTTCATAGAAAATTACATTGCAGTAATGCTTTTAAAAACCATAATCACTGTTCTTGCATTTCTTTTGTTCTAGCCAATAAAAAAGAATCATACAATAATCCAGAAAAAAGTGATGTTTGTCAATAACACTCAAAAGTCCCCAAAACCCCTTTGCATTCAAACATCCAAAAAATGCAGTGAAAATGGCATAGAAGTACCTCTAATTATTTCAATTTAGAAAGTCAAGACTAACAACCTTAACCTTTACCTGTCCAAAACATATCCCACATTCTCTACAGTAATTTCTTTCAACAGAGCAACCACTGAAGTGTCTCAAATTTATGCTTTAGAAATCAAGAAGGCTAGGATTTGTATTATATTGCATTCTTCTAAGTAATTTTAAACCTATCATCAATGTTTAGTCTTCTAAAAACTGCAATTAACACTATAAAATATATCAATAGAGAATAGCTGAGATTTTATTCCATAACCAATTTACTTTGTTTCTTCTGGAGAAATGTAGATGAAAGCTCCAGAACCAATATCTTGTGTGGAGGGGAAAGTCAACTAAGTGATTGCCAATATAGGAAATAAAATCGGCAACGTTGAAGTTGGGAGGGAGATATGTAATATTTTAGGCTTGTAAAAAATAAATTGGAAAATTATGTGTTTTTTATGGAGGGCAAAAGGGCATGACTATGTTGAAAAGATTAATTACATCTAGTTAATCAGAACTCAACCCCTGGTTCTGGCCAGTCATAGATTCAAATTTACCTTATCACAGTCTCCATTTTTAATTTGCTTTTCAGACTTGCTTTGTTTAATTGGACTCTTCACTTCCAGGATCTAAAAACCATAACAAAATACAAGGGATGCTCAATTCAGTATGAATTAACTTTTTTTTTTTCTTAACACAGCCATAAATATAATACCGTATATACTCGAGCATAAGCCGACCCGAGTATAAGCCGAACCCCCCCCTAATTTTGCCACAAAAAACTGGGAAAACTTATTGACTCGAGTATAAGCCTAGGGTGGAAAATGCAGCAGCTACCGGTGAATGTCAAAAATAAAAATAGATACCAATAAAAGTAAAATTAATTGAGACATCAGTAGGTTAAGTGTTTTTGAATATCCATATTGAATCAGGAGCCACATATAATGCTCCATACAGTTCATGATGGGCCCCATAAGATGCTCCATACAAAATGCGCCCCGTATAATGCTGCACAATGGTTAATAATGGCCCCATAAGATGCTCCATAGAAACATTTGCCCCATACAATGCTGCATAAAGGTTGATGGTCCCATAAGATGCTACACCCATTATTGCCCAATAAGATGCTCTGCACTTTATGCCCCATGAGATGCTCCATACATTGTGGCCCCATGAGATGCTCCATACATTGTGGCCCCATACGATGCTCCACACATTATGGCCCCATACGATGCTCCACACATTATGGCCCCATAAGATGCTCCACACATTATGGCCCCATAAGATGCTCCACACATTGTGGCCCCATGAAATGCTCCATACATTGTGGCCCCATGAGATGCTCCATACATTGTGGCCCCATAAGATGCTCCATACATTATGGCCCCATACGATGCTCCACACATTATGGCCCCATAAGATGCTCCACACATTGTGGCCCCATAAGATGCTCCACACATTGTGGCCCCATGAAATGCTCCATACATTGTGGCCCCATGAGATGCTCCATACATTGTGGCCCCATACGATGCTCCATACATTGTGGCCCCATACGATGCTCCATACATTGTGGCCCCATACGATGCTCCACACATTTGCCCCATATGCTGTTGCTGCGATTAAAATAAAAAGAATCACATACTCACCTCTCTTCACTCAGGCCCCCGGCACTTGCGATAGTCACCTTCCTAGTTCCACGCGCCGCTCTGTCTTCCATCTTCTGCACTGACTGTTCAGGCAGAGGGCGGCGCGCACACTAATCGCGTCATCGCGCCCTCTGACCTGAACAGTAAGTGCAGAGCATGGAAGACAGAGCAGTGCGCAGCGGTGAAACGAAGAAGGTGACTCGCACAATGCTCACCTCCTGCGTCATACTCACCTGCTCCCGGCACGGTCCCTGACAGCGTCTCAGATGGAGCCGGCGTCATCTTCCCGTGTTCAGCGGTCACGTACCGCTCATTACAGTAATGAATATGCGTGCATATTCATTACTTTAATGAGCGGTACCACGCCCGGAGACCATGGGACGTGAAGGGACAGTGCCAGGAGCAGGTGAGTATGTCACTGCTCCCCCGCCGACCCCCCCCGCTGACAATGACTCGAGTATAAGCCGAGAGGGTCACTTTCAGCCCAAAAAAGTGGGCTGAAAATCTCGGCTTATACTCTAGTATATACGATATATTGTATGTAAATATGTGTATACACAGTGTGGCATATGAAAGTTAAAAGTTTGGGCACCCCTGGCAAAAATTACTGTTACTGTGGACAGTTGAGCAAGTTGAAGATGAAATGATCTCTAAAAGGGCTAAAGTTGAACATGACACATTTCCTTTGCACTTGAGGCAAAAATACACTGCTCAAAAAAATAAAGAGAACACTTAAACAACAGAATATAACTCCAAGTAAATCAAACTTCAGTGAAAACAAACTGTCCACTTAGGAAGCAACACTGATTGACTATCAATTTCACATGCTGCTGTGCAAATGGAATAGACAACAGATGGAAATTATTGGCAATTATCAAGACACCCTCAATAAAAGGAGTGGTTCTGCAGGTGGGGACCACAGACCACATCTCAGTACCAATGCTTTCTGGCTGATGCTTTGGTCACTTTTGAATGTTGGTTGTGCTTTCACACTCGAGGTAGCATGAGACGGACTCTATAACCCACACAAGTGGCTTAGGTAGTGCAGCTCATCCAGGATGGCACATCAATATGAGCTGTGGCAAGAAGGTTTGCTGTGTCTGTCAGCGTAGTGTCCAGAGGATGGATGCACTACCATGAGACAGGCCAGTACACCAGGAGATGTGGAGTGGGCTGTAGGAGGGCAACAACCCAGCAGCAGGACCGCTACCTCAGCCTTTGTGCAAGGAGGAACAGGAGGAGCACTGCCAAAGCCCTGCAAAATGACCTCCAGCAAGCCACAAATGTGCATGTGTCTGCACAAACTGTTAGAAACCAACTCCATGAGGATGGTCTGAGTGCCCGACATCCACAGACGGGGGTTGTGCTCACATCCCCAACACCGTGCAGGAGGCTTGGCATTTGCCACAGAACACCAGGAATGGCAAATTCGCCACTTGCGCCCTGTGCTCTTCACAGATGAAAGCAGGTTCACACTGAGCACATGTGACAGAGTCTGGAGATGCCGTGGAGAGCGATCTGCTGCCTGCAACATCCTTTAGCATGACCGCTTTGGCAGTGGGTCAGTAATGGTGGGGGGTGGCATTTCTTTGGAGGGCCGCACAGCCCTCCATGTGCTCGCCAGAGGTAGCCTGACTGCCATTAGGTACCGAGATGAGATCCTCTGACCCCTTGTGAGACCATATGCTGGTGCGGTTGGCCCTGGGTTCCTCCTAATGCAGGACAATGCCAGACCTCATGTGGCTGGAGTGTGTCAGCAGTTCCTGCAAGATGAAGGCATTGAAGCTATGGACTGGCCCGCCCGTTCCACAGACCTGAATCTGATTTAACACATCTGGGACATCATGTCTCGCTCCATCCACTAATGTTACGTTGCACCATAGACTGTCCAGGAGTTGGCGGATGCTTTAGTCCAGGTCTGGAAAAAGATCCCTCAGGAGACCATCCGCCGCCTCATCAGGAACATGCCCAGGCGTTGTACAGTAGGGAAGACATACAGGCACGTGGACGCCACACAATACTGAGCATCATTTCCTTGTCATGAGGCATTTCAACTGAAGTTGGATCAGCCTGTAATTAGATTTTCCACTTTGATTTTGAGTATCATTCCAAATGCAGACCTCCATGGGATATTAATTTTGATTTAAATTGATAATTGTTATGTTTTGTTGCTCTGAACACATTCCACTATGCAAAGAATAAAAATCTGCAACTGGAATATTTCATTCAGAGATATCTAGCATGTGGTATTTTAGTGTTCCCTTTTTTTTGAGCAGTGTATGTATATTTTAATCTTTTACATTTTAAAAATTACAAAAAGGAAAATGGGCAGGTGCAAAAGTTTGGGCACCCTGCATGATTAGTACCTAGTAGTGCCCCCTTTTGAAAGTATCTCAACTTGTGATGCTTTTTGTAGCCAGACAAGAGTCTTTCAATTCTTGTTTGAGGCATCTTCATCCATTCTTCCTTAGAAAATTCTTCCAGTTCTGTGAAATTCATAGGTCGTCTTACTGCTATTTTGAGGTCTAGTCACATATTTTCAATGTTGTTCAGATCAGGGGAGTGTGATGGCCATTGTAAAACCTTCAGCTTGCGCCTTTTGGGGTAGTCTATTGTGGATTTTGACATGTGTTTAGGATAATTATCCATTTGTAGAAGCCCCGCCCATCGGACCTGACGGGTAATTTACATAGGACGCCGGAGAGATTACAAAGGTATTTTCTCAGCAAAGGTGGGGAATCAGGGGATATGAAAGGTACTGTGGTAATGCAGAGCTCACGCTAAATTGAACAATATTTTTATCTCATATCGAAAAAAAGGGGTGACAGACTACCTTTAAGGTCTGAAACCTTAGTCAAAGTTATCTGAAACCAAATTTCTGCATTTTCCTTTTTGTAATTTTTAAACTGCAAAAGATGAAAATAGAAAGGAAATGTGTCATCTTTAACTTTAGGCCTTCTAGAGATCATTTCATCTTCAACTTGCTTAATTGTTCATAATAACAGTAATTTTGACCAGAACTGCCCAAACTTTTACATTCCACTGTATCCCTCTAAACCCCCCCAACATTGAAATTGAAATACCAAGTAGCAAATGTCATGGAATTATGTAAAACACAGGATCGATAGACAATTGAATGCAAATGCTGAAAAAAATGGAAACATTTTTCAAAATATGTCGATTTATTCTGTATTGAGTGTATTAGTGCCTCATACAAAAATACATTCACATAGACGCATTGGCATGCCATCAATATTAAAGGGAACCTGTCACCCCCTTCCCCCCCCCCCAGTCATTTCAAACTAAAAGAGCCTCCTCCTCACTGCTGTTTTCAAAATAGCGGGCGCCTGCGCTCCTTTCCCCTGCCTGGTGCAGGCGCAGTGAGCGCTGGCAGTCTTTCCTCAAATGCAGTCCAGCTGACTGCGCGGCCGCCCTGCTTGTGATTCCCAGCCCCGCAGTGACTTATGATTTATTCACATTGCGGGGCTGGGATTCACAGGCAGGGCGGCCGCGCAGGCGCAGTCAGCTAGACTGCATATGAGGACAGACGGGCAGCGCTCACTGCGCCTGCACCAGGCAGGGGAAAAGAGCGCAGGCTATTTTGAAAACAGCGGTGAGGAGGAGGCGGCACCCGGCGCCAAGAAGATGTGAGTGACGGCTGTGTCGTGTCTGCATCAGGGGGGAAACGCCGGCCTCCTTGACTGAAGACCGGGTATTTCTGACAAATTAAAAAACTGATTATTTCTCTAGTTACAACACCCAGAACTAAAAGAGCCACCTTGTCAGAATGCAGCATTACTGCTGCACAAGGTGGCTCTTTTAGTTTGAAACGACTGGGGGGGGGGGGGGGTGACAGGTTTCCTTTGAAATGTTAATAAATATGTGTATGTTATATAGTGAGCATGTATTAATATACTCACCTGCCACCGCTTTCTCTGGGATCCAGCTCCACTTCTCAGTGACGTCACTACTCTGCAGACTCTTCGGGTCATTGCATGTGGTAGGTATGAGCTAAAAGTTTATTTTACAATATAATCCTATGGAGCCTCATTCTTACGCTCCCATAGGCTTATAGTGTTAAAGCCACTTCGGGGTCAAACAGAACGATGATGCCACTGAGAAGAGAAGCTGAATGGTGCTGGATTCTAGAGAGAGCAGCGATAAGCGAGTATATTAATACACTTACCCTACACTACATACCCACATTTAATGGGAGAGGCTTCTTTAACAGTTGTTTGAGGAATGTTCTGTCATGCTGAATGCACTTGGGCAAATCATCAAGATCCACTGCTGGCAGCTCAATTTGCAATTGCCAATCAATGATGTACCAGATCTGCTTGATGGGAGACAAATCCGGAGATGCCGCAGGCTATGATACACTTTTAGGCCTCGTAGGCTGCTCACAGCAGCAGCAATAACCAGCCTGGCAATGTCACCTCTTGGGACACTTTTTGAATATAATTTGCATATCATTAACATGCCTTTCGATACCATGATTTCAATAATTCCCCAACTTTTTCTTCTTGGCGTTGCAATTCAATGTTCCGGAGTGTAACCTGAGATCTAAAAGGTCTAAAACAATTTGTGTTGAGTTAGGAAAGATTCCAAAAAAAGGACTATAGGAGTATTAAACTAGCATTCATCTAATCCAAAACTGAAGAAAAAGTTTCAAATTAAGAGGAAACATAACCACACAGAAAGTGATTTGTTTATTTGCCTTCCCCACTTCTACCTATTTTAAGCCTTCAAATGAAGAGTTAAGAATAGAAAAAAAAAAACCAGAATGTTGTAAATTCTGTCTGGTCTCTGGTGGGACTGATAAAAGCTCTTGACCTCTGGTCTTGCACTTTATGGTTTCTGCCAGACACACTGGAATTTACTGCTGTATTATAAAGTAACAAGTGACGGTTTGACAAATCAGGCCAGCAAATCTAGCTGGAATAGGAATCATTCATATTTTGTGCATTTCTTACTATTTTTCCCCTTAATGGTAACAGCTTGTAATACAAAATACTGGTAACATTAAAGACAATAAAAAAGACAACCAATGTTATGGATACATAGATGTACAAGGAGCTTTCTAAACAGTGGGCTACAGGAATGATTAAGAGTTCAAGATGAATGAGCCATTTTACACCAAACAAGCCATCAAAATATATTTTCATGCAAACATAACTGTGGTAATAGATAGGAAAAGTAGTGCAGGAATCAGTGAATATGGAAATGCTTGAAGAGTCGTTACTTGAGAAAAAAATCTTGGCTTTTCAAGAATTAGCATTTTCAGTTATATATTTTACAGTTTTTCAATAAAACGGTGTGTGATAAGTTGCAGTTTTTATTGAAACAATTGTGAAGCATATCATTTAACCAGGGCTGTGGAGTCTGAGCCCAATTTGATGGAGTCGGAGTCTGAGTCGGTGTCATGGAAAATTAAGGAGTCGGAGGTTTGGCTTACGGCAGGGGCACATTTATAAGTTGGAGTAGTGGAGTGGGAGCCCATTTTTGTGGAGTCGGAGTCGGTGTCCTGGAAATTGAGGAGTCGGACTTACTGACTCCACAGCCCTGAATTTAACATTTTTTAAGGGGATACGGAAATAAAGTCTATCCCTGCCTCTGTGCAAAAAGTGTATACTTTTCAGATTAATTCAGGCTTTAGAAATTTGGTAAATAAAAGAATATTTTGCAGGAAAAAAAATTAATTTCTTGTAGTCCTATAAGGCTTGCGTTTTCTGTAGCAAAATTGTCTTTTCTAGTTGCATTATCAAGCACTATATGTAATTTACAGTTTGATCTTCATTTTTTCTTTTACTGGAAAATGGCAATTTTTATGATCTCATTTCAAGACCATAACATGTATATTTAACGAATAGGATTTGGTTTTTATGACTGAGGATAGAAACAGCAATCTTTTACTTTATCTTACAAAAAGATTCAGCCATGATCCCCTGCTGTCCTCTCTGTATCTTCTTTTTTGCTTCCTCCCCTGCCAGGAGCTGTGGTATGACATAGTATGGTTCCTGCACGGTCAGACACGGCCATTAAACAGTCCACGGCAGGGGAACATTTATAAGATTATCTCAGCACAGGAACATTTTATTTATACACATCAATACATTCCAAAGACATACTGATAGGGAATTTAGATTGTGAGCCCCATCGGGGACAGCGATGATATTGATAATGTATGCAAACTGTAAAGCGCTGCAGAATATGTTAGCGCTATATAAAAATAAAGATTATTACTATTATATTATGGAAACCATTATTATTCAAAGATCTATTGATCAAAATGTTGATTATAATTAACTTTGTGGGAAACCCCTTTAAATGACTGTTATCAGTAATTAAAAGTGGTGTTAAACAGTAGCGAACAGAGATAGCTGTGGTCGTTCTTTTGCGTCACATGTTAAGAAAGAGTTAATATTTTACTTGTACGATGAAATGTCACTGCCAGGTTTTAGATTTTACAAGCCTTAATAAGGTGCAGGCCACTTTGCCCATTATAATTTCAGTAATCTGTTTGGGAGATGATTCTGTGGCACTTACATCTCTGCACTCCTGCTTTGTGACGTGCCGCCTGCTTGTTAGAGCAGCTTTCACGTTAAAAGTGAACCATGGAATATGACTTGTCAGGTCATTAAGATTATGGAAAAAGCAAAACAGGCATATTTTATTTTTTCCTAAGTGGTGAAAAAAATTAGGAAATATAGTTAAAATGAATAAATAATAAAATGAATTGTAATTCTCAAGGCATGCCCTGCTTATTGCTGTATAACTGTTGTGTTCCTTTTGCAAGAAGTCCATTGCTACATAAAAAGGGCAGTCAAGGTACTTATGTGCAGCTCCACGAGGTCTGAAGGCACTGGCATTATGCCAATCAGTTGTATTGCCCGTTAGTGGCAGGGCATCACACGGGGGCCTGAATAACAGTAATTATTTTTTTTGTGACTTTTCAGATGCACGCTTCAGCATATGCAGCGCTGGATAGACAACGGACTGTACTTTCTTTTTCAGTATGTTTTTCATTTGAAAGTTATTTATGTGGGGCATGGCTTGGCAGAGCATCAAATAATCCACAGGAACGGTGAAATGCTGCGTGAACAAAGGGGGGATCGGAACAATATGCGCACACACAGTTCAAAGGAACTTCGAAGACGCTCACAGGCAGCTTTTAGCTCAGAACAATGGCTAGGTTTAAGAATATGGCCGATATATGTCTTTCTCTGACAGTTGGGACAGGACACATGTTATATTGTCTCTACTTGGGGTAAATTGAATTAAAAAAAACCAACTGCTTTCTGTATTTGGCCTACACTCTCCTGCACCGCCCTTCTTTTCCATAATAATGTCAGATTGTAGATTACACTTTATTTAGATGGATGTAGTTGTGGATTCAAATACCTCTCCTCCAGACTACTAAAAGCTGATTTTATTACAAGCGACAGATGCAAATGTATTGGAAGATACATAGCTTTTACAGCGACGCTAACTAGAATGGATCGTACGCCTTGTTCCATACAGACACATCTAATGTTATTCCGTAAGCTAAAGCCCAGACAAACAGAAATGGTCATGTGTCGTGGGCCCGCAGGAGCAGTACATGGGTAACGTGCCCCAGCGCGGAGGGCGGCTATTAGCGCTGCTAGGTGAGCCTGCTGCTATAGCAGCAGTGGTTAATGTCGGCAGCATTGTATTCCTGTGAGAAGCCAAATCGTCACTGCGTATTATGCGCCCTGTGTAAAGAACAGTGTGTGGGCAGCTCATATGCTTCTGTTCCCATTGTAAGGTTAACAGATTTGCAGCCGTATCAAGAACTTGATGTGGTGTGGAAAACATGAGCCAAAAGCAAGTGTAGGTAGTTTAACGCCGAGGAATGGAAAACACATGCTATACAGTATCATTAGCATAGCACAATCCAAGAAAACATTGTTTTAGACCATTGGAAAAATTAAAGCAGTAAGATTTCTGGACATGATGGGAAACTTTCCCAGAGTTTTTGCAGCATTTTCAGGACTATTTAGATTTGGAGCCCCGATAAGGACAGCGTTGATAATGTCAGTAAACCACTGTGGTATTAATGGCGTTACATACGGTAAGTGAGTAAAATAAATAAAGATAAATGAAGACTATATGTCAATGCTTACCTGATTGTTGTTCGTTTTTAGCAAGGTTGGAGGCTCGTTCCGCAATGGTGATGAAACAGAACTGCTTTCACTATTGCTCCCATCACTGAGACTGATTCTGGAAATGAAGATGACAGGTACTGTAAGCTAAAGCTCTGAAGGTATGAAAGATATTGAAATATGCCTATATTTCTGAAGATGATAAGACCTTGAACCTCACAACTGGTTTTAGATGACTTATTTCCATGCTTAGAGTTTCAACTTAATTTGTCATGTATCCCCTGATGAAGCTGCACAGCACAACACGTGGGGTCTCTTTACCTGCATTTCCTGACCCTCCTCCACCCACTTGGACGTACCGGTTTATCATCCTTTATTAATTAGTTTTGGTATTTGGAAACATGCATTGTTGGTTTTCGATCTCTAATTATATATTAATGTTTTGTTTTTGTTTTTTTCCTTTTTGCAACTTCTTTATTATTGTGCCATTTTAGATCTTTATTAACCAGGCATTTGAGGTATTATAGTCAAAAGATCTGAGCCTGTATTTTAGAGAAAGGTTATACAGGTTACTTCCTTTAACCATATAGCGGGTTTTGTTAATGAGAATTTTAAAGGGAACCTGACAGCTGATACTTACAACCTGAACCACACTGCGCTGCATGATAACAGCTAAGTATGTTTGACGCTGAGACACCTGAGCATTTCAGAGAAAAACACTCTAAAAGCCGCCAAGTACCAAGCCGCACAGGAGAATAGTCGGACAGGTGCGTCCCGGAGGCTTCTTCCCGCCCACTGCTAGTAACTCACAGGTCACTCCCTATACACACACGCAGGGAGAGACTCGTCACTCAAGCGAAGTGGGCGGGAAGAAGCCGCCAGGGACCAATCCGCACAAGAGAATAGTTGAAGAGGCCGGTCCCGAAGGCTTCTCCCCGCCCACTGCTAGTAACTCACAGGTCTCTCCCTATACATACACGCAGCGAAAGACATGTCATTTAAGGGGAGCGGGCGGGGAGAAGCCGCTAGGGACCAAGCCACACGGGAGAAAAGTTGGACAGGCGGGTCCCGGAGGCTTCTCGCCACCCGTTGCTAGTGACTCACAGGTCTCTCCCTATACACGCACTCCTATCAGTCACACATACCTGGCTGAAAACGTGCAGCCAGTGCCCGATACATGCCGCCCATGGATTAAATAGTTATGTATTAGCAGTTAGGATCTCTAATTTTAGTTAATCTGGGCCTTAATTTTCTATATTTTTTTTACTATATATATACACCGTATATGCTCGAGTATAAGCTGAGATTTTCAGCCCAAATTTTTGGGCTGAAAGTGCCCCTCTCGACTTATACTCGAGTCACGGTCGGCGGCAGGGTCGGCGGGAGAGGGCGCTGAGGCATACTCACCTAGTCCTCGCGCTGTCCCTGCAGTCCCACGGTCTCCGGGTGACGTGCTCTTCCCCTGTTCAGCGGTCACATGGGACCGCTCATTAGAGAAATGAATATGGACTCCACTCCCATAGGGGTGGAGCCGCATATTCATTCCTCTAATGACGGTAACGGTGACCGCTGATAGAGGAAGAGGCTGCGGCACCGAAGACCAGCTGTCCGGGGGAAGGAGCGGGACGCCGGGAGCAGGTAAGTATTACATATTCACCTGTCCGCGTTCCACACGCCGGGTGCCGCTCCATCTTCCCGGCGTCTCTCCGCACTGACTGTGCAGGTCAGAGGGCGCGATGACGCATATAGTGTGCGCGCCTGATCAGTCAGTGCAGAGAGACGCCGGGACGGGACGCTGAGGAGCTGCAAGCAAGAGAGGTGAGTATGTCATTGTTTTTTTATTGCAGCAGCAGCAGCAATGGCACAGCTTTCTATGGTACATCTATGGGGCAATAATGAACGGTGCAGAGCACTATATGGCACAGCTATGGGGCAATAATGAACGGTGCAGAGCACTATATGGCACAGCTATGGGGCAATAATGAACGGTGCAGAGCACTATATGGCACAGCTATGGGGCAATAATGAACGGTGCAGAGCACTATATGGCACAGCTATGGGGCAATAATGAACGGTGCAGAGCACTATATGGCACAGCTATGGGGCAATAATGAACGGTGCAGAGCACTATATGGCACAGCTATGGGGCAATAATGAACGGTGCAGAGCACTATATGGCACAGCTATGGGGCAATAATGAACGGTGCAGAGCACTATATGGCACAGCTATGGGGCAATAATGAACGGTGCAGAGCACTATATGGCACAGCTATGGGGCAATAATGAACGGTGCAGAGCACTATATGGCACAGCTATGGGGCAATAATGAACGGTGCAGAGCACTATATGGCACAGCTATGGGGCAATAATGAACGGTGCAGAGCACTATATGGCACAGCTTTCTATGGTACAGCTATGGGGCAATAATGAACGGTGCAGAGCACTATATGGCACAGCTATGGGGCAATAATGAACGGTGCAGAGCAATATATGGCACAGCTTTCTATGGTACAGCTATGGGGCAATAATGAACGGTGCAGAGCACTATATGGCACAGCTTTCTATGGTACAGCTATGGGGCAATAATGAACGGTGCAGAGCACTATATGGCACAGCTATGGGGCCATAATGAACGGTATGGAGCCTCTATTTTTATTTTTCAAATTCACCGGTAGCTGCTGCATTTTGCACCCTAAGCTTATACTCGAGTCAATAAGTTTTCCCAGTTTTTTGTGGCAAAATTAGGGGGGGTCGGCTTATACTCGGGTCGGCTTATACTCGAGTATACACGGTGTGTATATATATATATATATATATATATATATATATATATATATATATATATATATATATATATATATATATATATATATATATATATATATATATATATATATTAATTTTTTTTTATTATATTCGTGGGTGTGCACAGGTTTATTTGTATATGAATTTTTTTTTTTTATAGCAAACATTGGCATTTACATATTGCATTATGCCAGGCCTTTTTTTTTTTCTTTTTTTTATTTTTATTAGTGGTACCCATCCCCACCCTTTTTCTCTTTTTTCTGTACATAAAGACGGCAAGTAACATAAGCTAAAGGTCTGAAAGCATATTAGAAATTAAGATATTCCCATACTAATACAAAAGATAGACCAAGAAATTCATTAATGGTTCTGACTGATTCATGTCTTTGTCTAGAGTTTAAACTAAATTTGTGCCGTGTCTGTTCATGAACCCACAACTATTATTATTTCACAATGTACCGTAATGCTTTCTTTCACACAATACACAAATAAATGTGATTTCAATAAATTAAAAGGATTTTAAACATTTCCATCTGGTTCCCAGAGCACTTCCTACATTTGAGGACTTGAAATAAATTATTTCCATCACGTCCATAAAGATAGGTTCGCTGTTTGTTATTTACAAGCAAACATTATGGATAGAAAATGCCTGGACAGTGCAACCTAATGGTCTATCTATTTACTTACTACTGTTCTGTGATTGACAATGGTTAAGACACCAAAAAGCTAGCTTATAAATCACAGAAATTTACTGCATCTAGACATAAAATAGACTTTGCAAATAACATTAAAGAGAATCTGTCAGTATCAGCAACTTTCCTAATCGTCTTTATGGGCATGTAGGTCATACAAAGCTTAATAACACGATATCTTGATATCTGTGATCTGAAGTCTTATTCCAGAGAAATCCACATTATTCTTATATGTAAATAAGCTGAACAGGACTATGGGCCGGACACTAAATGCAAGACAATCTGCCTCTACAGCTTATTCTACATGAAAGGGGGAGTTACCAGTGTGAGACATGTAATGACCAACAGTCTGCTCTCCTCATATCACTGCAGAGCTGAGTATGATTATAACACATCTGCAGGTTCCTCTCAACTTCAGCTTTCATCTCACAGGAAGACAGAGTTGTAATAGAATTTTATAGAATTTTATCTGATAAAATAATACTTATTATGATAGTTACATGTCTCACACTGGTAACTTCCCCCAGGACTTTTTACGGGTATTATGGCTGTTATTTAAGGTCTAAGTCTGTGTCTGAAAGAAGTAGGTTCAAACTTGACCTACCATATTTTCGGATTATAAGACACACTTTTTTACCCAAAATTTTTGGGTGCGTCTTATAACCCTAATTATAGCTGCGATGCAGCCCTCTGGCTGCTGTGGAGCGGGGTCCCAAAGGTCGTTGCTGCCGGAAGCTTCTGGCAGTGGCGGCAGGAGTCAAGTGATGGCTGATACGACGAGGTGCTCGGTGTTGCTGGGGCTCAGCCGACGTTTTGTGACAGCCGCCTGGAGCCACACACTTTCCATACTCTTCTATGCGGTGAACTCTGGGAAAATGGCCACTGCCAGCTCCCGAGATTTCAATTACAGGTGCACTGCCTCTGGTGACCATTTTCCCACAGTCCACCGCACTAGAATGTATGGAAGGTGCAGGGCTCCGGGCTGTCACAAAACGTCGGAGGAGCCCTTGCACTACTGAACACCTTATCGTACCAGCCTGGGGCCCGCAACTATGGCCTGGACTCCAGTTGCCACCGAACACCTCGTCTTCCTAGCCTGGAGCAAGCAGTACCTTCTGCCTCCACCAGCAGCAACCCTGCCACCTTGGACCTCGCTCCACCACCGCTGCCCCTCAGGTAAGCTACCGCGAAAGTGGATTATAACACGCACCATTTTATTTAAAAAAAACAACAAAAAACAAAACTTTTTTTCCCCCATTTTCCTCCTTAAAATTTGGGGTGCGTTTTATAAACAGGTGAGTCTTATAATATGCATAATATGGTAAGTGCACAAAGAACATTTTTTGTGCAACCACCAAGAAAAAAAACAACAACTTTGTTTTGAGGATTTGTATAGGAAGTGAAGACATGTACAGTTAGGTCTGAAAATGTTTGGACAGTGACACGTGTTTTGTCATTTTAGCTGTTTACAAATACATATTCAAGATACGATATAAATCAACATAGGCTTAAAGTGAAGACTCTCAGCTTTAATTTGAGGGTATTCACATCCTAATTGGAGTAAGGGTTTAGGAATTACAGTAAATACAATGTTTTCATAACCTTTTATTGCAATGTTACCGTGACCAAAACAAAAATGTAATTATGGAGTTTTGATTTTTTTTCTCTCGTTAAACCGTTTACTAATCAGATTCATTTTATATTTTGATAGACTGGACATTTCTGAAGGCATTGATACTAAATGTGCATTTCTTTTAAAATTGTCTTATTTGTTAATGGGGTAAAAGGGGAGGTGATTTGATAGTTTTTTTTATAACTTTTTTTTTTTTTTTTTTTTACTGTACTTAATAGTCCCCTTAGGAGACATGAAGCTGCGATCATACAATCGCCTGTGCTATATATAGCAGTGCTTTAGTTTTCAGCAGGCCCCCGGCTGCCATGACAACCCATCAGCCCTCTAACTTTATTAATATTCCCTGCTTGCCTTCTGCCTCTTTCAATTGTGCCCTTTGGAATTCTCGCTCAGTGTGTAATAAACTGCATCCACGACTTCTTCCTTTCTGATTCTCTTAACCTTCTAGCTCTTAGTGAAACCTGGATCCAGCACTCAGACACAACCGCTGCTGCTGCTCTTTCATATGGTGGACTACACTTTTCTCATGCCCCAAGATCAGACAACAGAGCAGGTGGAGGCATTGGTCTGCTCCTATCACCCAACTGTACCTTTCAGGTTATTCCCCCAAGTACCATCACTTGTCTTCCCTTCTTTTGAAGTCCATGCCGTCAGACTCTACATCCTCTTCTCCATGCAAGTGGCGATGGTGTATCGTCCTCCGGGCCCCTCCCATCAGTTCCTGGATCACTTTGCCATCTGGCTTCCACACTTTCTCTCCTGTGACATCCACACCCTCATCATGGGTGATTTCAACATCCCCACTGCTTTTCCCCTCTCCCCATCTGCTTCTCACCTTTTATTTCTAACCTCCTCTTTTGGTCTCTCGCAGCATACTAACTCTTCAACTCATGAAGACGAAACTCCCTCGACTTGGTCTTCTCCCAGCTTTGCTCAGTGGATGATTTCACAAAGTCCCCTCTCCCGCTCTCTGACCACAACCTTCTTTCATTCTCTATCAAGAACTGCCATCCCGCTCAGGTCACCCCCACTTTCCACACTTATAGAAACATACAGGTCATTAACACTCAGAAACTAATGAAGAACTTGCAGTCCTCATTGGCCCCTATCTCCTCCCTCAGGCACTGCATTGAAGCATTACAATGAAACCCTGCAAAATGCCCTGGATGAAATTGCACCTCTTATACATAGAACAACTCGGAACAGACGACGACAACCATGGCACACGCTGCAAACAAGTTTCCTGCAGTGGTGCTCCAGGTACGCCAAACGCCTGTGGAAAAAATCTAATCTACCCGAAGATTTCATCCATTGTAAGTTTATGCTTAAAACATACAACTCTGCCCTTCACCTCTCCAAACCAACCTATTTCAACACCCTCATCACCTCACTGTCCAATAACCCTAAACCTCTCTGACGCTTTACTCAACCCAAGTGTGCAGGCCCCAACCATGGATCTCTGCGCTGACAATCTGGCCAATTATTTCAAAGAAAAAAATTGACCATATCCGACAGGAAATTATCTGGCAAACTTCTCATATCATGCACTGCCCTCTCACCCGCTCCTCCCCCCCCCCCCCACTGCATCTAGCTCACTCTCTGACTTCTCACTTCTCTGACTGAACCAGTCACAGAAGAGGAAGTAATCAGGCTCCTTGTAGCTTCTCGCCCGACCACTTGCACCAGTGACTCCATTCCATCACATCTCCTCCAGTCCCTTTCCCCTGCTGTCACCTCTCAAAAATATTCAAACTCTCTCTTCCGGTATCTTTCCCTCCTCATTCAAGCATGCCATTATACATCCATTACTTAAAAAACCATCCCTCGAACAAAAGTGTGCCGCTAACTATAGACCTGTCTCTAATCTTCCCTTCTTCTCTAAACTCTTTGAACGCCTGGTCCACTCCCGTCTTATCCGCTATCTCTCAGATAACTCTCTTCTCGACCCTCTTCAATCTGAAACTGCCCTCACTAAGGTCTCTAATGATTTACTAACAGCTAAATCTAATGGTCACTACTCCATGCTAATTCTCTTGGATCTCTCCGCAGCATTCGACACTGTGGATCATCAGCTTCTCCTCACTATGCTAAGCTCAATCGGACTTAAGGACACCGTTCTCTCCTGGTTCTCCTCCTATCTCTCCGACTGCTCTTTCACTATATCTTTTGCTGGTTCATCCTCCTCTCATCTTCCCCTTCCTGTTGTGGTTCCTCAAGGATCAGTCCTAGGCACCCTCCTCTTCTCTTTGTATACGACCCCTATTGGACAAACAATCAGTAGATTTGGGTTCCAGTACCATCTCTATGCTGACGACACCCAATTATACACTTCTGCACCCGATACCAGGCCTGCCTTTCTAGAAAACACCTGCGATAGTCTTACTGATGTCTGCAACATCATATCCTCCCTCTATCAAAATGAACCTATCAACAACTGAACTCCTCGTGCTCTCTCCCTCTACTAACCTACCTTTGCCTGACATTGCTATCTTTGTGTGTGGTTCCACCATTACTCCCAAGCAACATGCCCACTGCCTTGGGGTCATACTTGATTCCGAGCTTTCATTCACCCCCCACGTCCGATCACTGGCTCGCTCTTCTTATCTGCACCTCAAAAACATTTCTAGAATTCAACCTTTTCTTACTTTTGACTCTGCAAAATCTTTTACTGTTTCTCTTATTTATTCTCATCTGGACTATTGTAACTCTCTACTAATCGGCCTCCCTCTTACCAAACTCTCCCCACTCCAATCTGTCCTGAATGCTGCAGCCAGGATCATATTCCTCACCAACCGTTATTTCGATGCCTCTACCTTGTGCCAGTCATTACATTGGTTACCCATCCACTCCAGAATCCAGTACAAACTTATTACCCTTATCCACAAAGCGCTCAATGGCTCAGCACCGCCCTACATCTCCTCCCTGGTCTCAGCCTACCACCCTACCCGTGTTCTCCGTTCTGCTAATGACCTGAGGTTAACATCCTCAATAATCAGAACCTCCCACTTCCATCTCCAAGACTTTTCACATGCTGCGCCAATTCTTTGGAATGCACTACCCAGGTTAATATGATTAATCCCCAATCCCCACAGTTTTAAGCGTGCCCTAAAAACGCATTTGTTCAAACTGGCCTACCGCCTCAACGCATTAACCTAACTATCCCTGTGTGGCCCATTCAAAAAACCTAAACCAAAATCAGGTTCCTCGCATCATGTTCTCATACACTTTATGCATTTAATAGCCCTCTGTGTCTGCACGGTTACATACTTAGGCTGATAACTGGTTCATGCAGCATTACATGAACACCCGATCCTTACACTATGGCTGATCCGAAAAACGAAAGCAATTATTTCCATCCACCTTTTGTGTCTCCCCTTTTTCCTCATAGTTTGTAAGCTTGCGAGCAGGGCCCTCATTCCTCTTGGTATCTGTTTTTGTTATGCTGTAATGTCTATTGCCTGTACAAGTCCCCTCTATAATGTAAAGTGCTGCGGAATATGTTTGCGCTATGTAAATTATTATTATTTTATTATCGGTGCCCTGTGATCACGTGACAGGCGTGATCAATTACACGCTTCCAGTCTGACCGTGTTAAATGCTGCTGTCAGTGGTTAACAGCCGCGGGTGGATCCAGTATTAAAGCCACTTAATCGCTGATAAAATTAGCCATCAAGTGTGGGGAAAGATGCGGGCTCAGCGTGTGAGCCCGTATCAAAAGGCAGGGACATGGTCGATGGCATAAATATAAGTCATCGGTCATGAAAGGGTTAAAGGGCATCTGTCCCCCCATTTGAGCTTTTTTAGATAATAAAAATTATTAGATAATAATATGGGCATAGAGATTGAATAAATCTGAAATTAGTTGTACCTGCTTGCCGCCTTGAAGATGCCTTGTTCATTAAAAATCTTTTTTTCTTCCAGGCTATGGGGCATATGCTGCCCCGAAGATATGACTGCCTCCTAGTTCATTATACTAGATTTCTCTTCCCCATCTTCCCTGCTTGCTTTTGATATCCGGTACACTGCCGGAAATCCTGCGCATTCTGCCTGTCGTCTCTCTTGTGCACAGTTCCTCCATTCTCAAGGCAGTGACTTTAATTTTCTTGTGCACAAGCGCCAAAGTCAAAAGTTTGAAGTAAGGTATGGACTGGGACCGGAAGTGGCAGTGACTCTTTATACAACCTGTACGTCAATATTAGTTAAAAACACTGAAATGCGGTGACCGCTTTTAATGGGCAGCATGGGCTTTTCCCTTGTTAATCCATCATCAGTTAAACAGTAAAAGGTATGGAGGTGATTCCTGGTGTGGTGTTTGCATTTAGAAACTATTGCTGTGAACCCACAACATGTGGTCAAAAAAGAGCTCAATAGAAGAGAAACAGACCACTATTAGGCTGAACAAAAAGACAAAATCCATCATAGAGATCGTAGAACTGTTAGGAGTGGCCAAATCTAAAAAACATGCACCGAAGTGAAGAACACTCTCCAGTAACTAGGTGTTTCAGCATCTAAGTCTACCATAAAGTGAAAACTTCAAGAAAGCAAATACAGGAGGTTCACCACATGGTGCAAACCATTAATCTCTGCGCTCTGCAAACGACTTTCAACTAACCTCTGCACTAATCCGTACCTCCCACTCCCGACTCCAAGACTTCTCCCGTGCTGCGCCAATCCTCTGGAATGCTCTACCCCAAGATATTAGGACCATCCACAACTTGCATAGCTTTAGGCGCTCACTCAAAACTCATTTGTTCAGAGCGGCCTATCGCGTTCCCTAATCAGTCATTTTATGTTTGTGTGTGTGTGTAGCCCATTCACTATCTCACCTACCCCCCACCCCCTGAAGATGGCTGGACCATCATTGTAAATACATCATTGTAAATACACACCTGTACTTTGTATCTCCCAACCTCATTGTAGATTGTAAGCTCTCACGAGCAGGGTCGTCTTATTTTGCTTTATTGCTGTATTGTTAACATTGTTACCTATGACTGTTGTGTTTGAAACTGTTAAACTGTAAAGCGCTGCGGAATATGTTGGCGCTATATAAATAAAGATTATTATTATTATTATTATTATTATTATTATTATTATTAATCAGTCTTAAAAATAGAAAGTCCAGATTAGGCTTTGCGAAAAACCATCTAAAGAAGCCAGCCCAGTTCTGGAAAAGCACTCTTTGGACAGACTAATGACAAAGGCATGTATGGCATCCAATGGCACTGGGTCACTAGTGTTTATTGATGATGTGACTGAAGACAGAAGCAGCCAGATGAATTCTGAAGTGTACAGGGCGATACTTTCTGCTCAGATACAATCCAATGGAGCAAGGTTGACTGGATGGCGCTTCACAATACACATGAACAATGATTTATAATATATGGAATATTCTGCAATGGTTAAGACAATCACCAGATCTCAACCACATTGAGCATTCATTTCACATGCTTAAGACAAATCTTAAGGCATAAAGGCATCTTAAGGCATAAAGACCCACAAACAAGCAGCAACTGAATTTAGCTGAAGCAAAGGCTTGGCAAAGCCTCAAAGGAGAAAACCCAGCGCTTGATGATGTCCATGGATTCCAGATTTCAGGCAGTCATTGCTAGCAAAGGATTTTCTTCATATTAAAAATGAACAATTTGTTTAAAATAAAGATAATTTGCCCAATTACTATTAGTGCCCATGAAATGAGGAGGCTTTGTAAAAAAAATGTTTGGAATTCCAAAACAATTCATAAAATATTTTTGTTCAACCTCTTTAATTAAACCTGAAAATCTACACTTCAATTGCATCTCAGTTGTTTCATTTTAAATCCAACATAGTGGCCTGTAGAACACAAATCACGAAGATTTGGTCAATGTCCAAATATTTCTGGACCCAACTGTACATACCTTATGTTTCTGAGAGGAAAAAGCAGTAGCCATTTGATTTTTGAAAGACAATACTAAGACCACACATTTTTTTTTAACATCCTTAATAGTTTGTAACAAATATACCAAAATTAAATTATAACTACATATGATGTAGGAAGAAAAATTAATGACATGTATTAACATACCTGCGTGCCCGGCTTCCTCCATGCATGTGGATAGTCCTTTCATTTTCAGAATCATTGTCTTCTGCATCATCTGATTCATCCTCATTGTCATCAGAATGTAAGTCCTTCATTATGGACCTCAGAGAGCCTGGACAAGACATAAGGAAACCTGAGAAAATTAACATTCTAGTTGATAAGTGCAATGGACAGAAATGATTAGATTTCTACATTGTGCTTAAAATATTTGTTGCTTCATGTTGATTGACAAATAGAAAGAAAAATTAATCTCATCAAAATGACAGAGGAGAACGTGCCAGTAATAGCATAATATATATAAAGTACCAGCCAAAAGTTTGGACACACCTGTTAATGCAATAATTGTCCTTGTTCTCATTGGAATGTGTACATCTTAGTCTGCCGTCACACTAGCAGTATTAGGTCAGTATTTTACATCAGTATTTGTAAGCCAAAACCAGGAGTGGAACAAATAGAGGAAAAGTATAATAGAAACATATGCACCACTTCTGCATTTACCACCCACTCCTGGTTTTGGCTTACAAATACTGATGTAAAATACTGACCAAATACTGATAGTGTGAAGGCAGCCTTAGATTGAGACTGAAGGCCACCAACAATGAAGGCACAGACATAGTAATAAGGAATAAAGAAACAAACCAAAATGTGAGCTATTTTATTCTGATGACAACTTTACATACCACTGCCATGCTTCTCAAGCAGCTTCATCAGGTAGTCACCTGGAATGGCATTCCAACAGTCTTAATGGATTTCCCAGAGGAGCCGAGCAGTTGTTGGCTGCTTTGCCTTCAAACTGTGGTCCAACTCAAACTTTCTCATTTGGGTAGAGGGAGGTCTGGTGGTTGTGGAGGCTATGTTATCTGACGCAGCACTCCATCACTCACACTCTAGGTCACGTGGCCCTTACATAGCCTAAAGGTGTGTTTTGGGTCATTGTTCTGTTGCAACACAAATGATGATCCTACTAAGTGCAACCTAAATTGGATGCAGAATGCTGTTGTAGACATGCTGGGCAAGTGAACTTTGAATTTGGAATAAATCACCAACAGTTAATCTGAAAAGCACCCCCACACCGTCCACCTCACTCTTCATGCTTCATGGTGAGCACCACACATGTAGAAATCATTTGCTCACTTTTTTTTTTTACATCTCACTAAGACATTGCAGTTGGTACCAAAAATCTGAAATTTTGGTGCATTAGACAATAGTACAGATTTCCACTGATCTCATGTCCAGTTCTTGCGTTGCTTGGCAAAAAAAAAGTATCTTCTTGGTTGCATTCCTCAGTGGCTTCTTTTGCACAATTCAACCATAAAGGCATGCTTTTTTGCAGTCTCCTCTGGTTGGGGATGTTGAGATGTGTCTGCTACTTGATGTTTATGCATAGTTTATAAGGGCTATTATGTGAGCTGTTAACAATAGTAACTTTGACTAACTCATCCTCTGCAACAGAGGACGTTCTTGGCCTTCCTTTCCTAGAGCGGTCCTCATGAGAGCCTGTTTCATCCTAATATTTATGGTTTTCATGACTGCACTTGAGGATAACTTCCAAGGTTCTAGAAAATTCCAAATCCAAGTAAGAATGGACTGTAATTTCTCCTTATTTGAGTGTTTCCTGCCATATTATAGCTCAGCACTGTATGGAACTGTGTAATAGAACCGACTCCTCACAACTCACGTGATGGTCACAAACTTTCTGAAGACCGGTGATTCCACAAACTATCGACAAGACATACCCGTTCATTGGAGGCCACTAAACTACTTGATGAAGCTGCTTGAGAGAATATCAAGGGGGAGAAGGGGCTGTAAAACGGTCAACAAAGTTCTTTGAATTTAATGCTTAACACATTCTATTTTTTTGCACACATGTTTTTTACTGCTTGTTTCCACGTGTTTCTTTGTGGTTTTGTTGCCTTCAGTCTGTATCAATCTACAATGGGTACATCCCATTAAAAAAGCCATTGCAAGAACAGGTGTGTCAAAACTCTTGGCTGGTACTACTATAATATATACACATACAGTACAGACCAAAGCTCCCAACATAAGGACCCGAACCAATGAGAACAAGACAGGGAATATTAGTAATATTAAATTATTTATTAATAGATAGCAATAGTGACAACCATTTATTAAAGAAAATGTAATAAATAAAATAATTAAAATACATATATTAATAATTTACAAAATATGTGCACAATAAAAGCCGCAAATTCATAAGGCAAGCAAAATACTACACAAATCCATATGGCAATTTATCCCAATATACACCAGAAAAAAATTTAAATAATAAAAAGAAATTAATAATAAAAATATATATATATATATATATATATATATATATATATATATATATATATATATAGTGTATGTGTCAGTGATATGGATATCACTGAAAACACCAAACAATTCTCACTCAAAATCCAGGTGATCATGCGGAAAAATAAAGTGCTATGTGCAAAAAATCAGTTACCACCAAGAACTCCTGAAGTGTAAAAAGTGGCCATAAGGCCAACAAGGTGCAACGTGCCAATATATATGAGAGAAAATGCCAATTACTTACAATGATAGATAAAGGGAATGACCCCAGGCTGCCAGCGGCTTTCTAATGTGCACCCCGACGCGCGTTTCAGACACGCAGTCCTTCGTCAGGGGGATTGCTAGATACCTTTTTAATACCCTTTTAGAAATGTTTTTTTCTTTTAAGCGCTAACGACTTTTGTTATTGGCTTTATTTTAAAATTCCCTACAGATCTCGCTATCCTGCTAAATCATTTATTGTTTGTTGTTTTTGTTCTTCCTGTGATGTTTTGTTTGAAGAGAGTTTCAAATGGGATGTCACAGGAGGCTGGCCCTACAGTCACTTCCTCACAGCTTCTCTACCCCCGGAGCAAGATGACATTATTATTATTATTTACGGTATATAGCACCATTGATTCCATGGTGCTGTACATGAGAAGGGGTTACATACTAGTTACAGATATCACTTACAGTAAACAAACTAACAATGACAGACTGATACAGAGGGGCGAGGACCCTGCCCTTGCGGGCTTACATTCTACAGGATGGTGGGGATGGAGACAATAGGTTGAGGGTTGCACGAGCTCCGGTGTTGGTGAGGCTGTAGCTCCGGTAGTGGTGAGGAGGCAGCGGGGTCAGCCTGCAGGCTGTAGGCTTTCCTGAAGAGATGGGTTTTCAGGTTCCATCTGAAGGATCCGAATGTAATTGATAGTCGGACGTGTTGGGGCAAAGAATTCCAGAGGATGGGGGATATTCGGGAGAAGACATTATAGGCTGGCGCTGTGGTGACTTATTGCAGGTTCTCTCACTGCCGTTACCTGATGAAGTCCTGTTTCAGTAGTGGTGATGAAGTAACCAAAACTTCTGTCCTCGCTGCCTGCCTCATCAGTAGCCGCCACTGCCATGGTCAGTACTTCGGTTCCCGCCTCGTTTACTGAAGTGAGACGTCATCAGGAGGTTGTGATAAAAGCAGGGTAACTGATACTAGCTTATTAGAAAAGTGTATTAGACATCTTTCTCTAGTGATAATCTTTTGTTATGCCTGTAGTTTCCAGTAGGTACTGTTAGAGAACTAGTTGCCATATTTTATGCTAAAGATAAGGTAACAAACGGTGTAAGAATTGTGTAAAATGTATAAACTTTATTGATGTTTTTGTGCAACTTTTCTTGTTGCAATCCAGACATTGATAAATAGTAAGAATCAGCTTGTTTGCTGTTGTTCGTATCTTTAATCATGACCTAAAAATGATAATTTGTCTGCGTTATATACCCATATACACAGGCCTGCATTAGGGAGACATGTCCATAAGATATGAGTGTGAATAGAATACTTAGGCTATGTGCACACGTTCAAGATATCTTGCAGAAATTTCCTGAGCAAAACCGGATATTTTATGCAAGAAATCCGCATGCGTTTTTTTCGCGCTTTTTTCTCACTTTTTTTGCAGATTTTTTCGCCTTTTTTTCCAGAGATTTCCCATTGCATTGATATAGTGGGAAATCCGCAAAATTAACCCCTTCATGACCTTGGAATTTTCCGTTTTTCCGTGTTCGTTTTTTGCTCCCCTTCTTCCCAGAGCCATAACTTTTTTATTTTTCCGTCAATATGGCCATGTGAGGGCTTATTTTTTGCAAAACAAGTTGTAGTTTTGAACGACATCGTGTACTAGAAAACGGGAAAAAAATTCCAAGTGCGGTGAAATTGCAAAAAAAGTGCAATCCCACACTTGTTTTTTGATTGGCTTTTTTACTAGGTTCACTAAATGCTAAAACTGACCAGATATTATGATTCTCCAGGTCAGTACGAGTTCATAGACACCAAAAATGTCTAGGTTCTCTTTATCTAAGTGGTGAAAAAAAAAATCCAAACTTTGCTAAAAAAAAAAAAAAATTGTTCCATTTTCCGATACCCGTAGCGTCTCCAATAATGATAGCATTTTGGTGCAAATACGTTCTTTTGATCGCCCGTTATTGCATTTTAATGCAATGTCGCGGCAACCAAAAAACGTAATTCTGGCGTTTCAAATTTTTTTCTCGCTATGCCGTTTAGCGATCAGGTTAATCCTTTTTTTTATTGATAGATCGAGCGATTCTGAATGCAGCGATACCAAATATGTGTAGGTTTGATTTTTTTTTTATTGATTTATTTTGAATGGGGCGAAAGGAGGCTAGAAGCTGGCACAACGCGATCAGCTCTGCTACATAGCAGATCGCTGCTATGCAGCAGAAATGCAGGTGTGCTGTGAGCGCCGACCACAGGGGGGGCGCTCACAGCAGGCCGGCATCAGTAACAATAGAGGTCTCAAGGACCTCTATGGTTACAATGCAGAAGCATCGCTGACCCCCGATCATGTGACGGGGGTCGGCGATACGCTCATTTCCGGCCGCCCGGCTGGAAGCGCCGGTTAAATGCCGCTGTCAGCGTTTGACAGCGGCATTTAACTAGTTAATAGCGGCGGGTGAATCGCGATTTCACCCGCCGCTATTGCGGGCACATGTCAGCTGTTCAAAACAACTGACATGTCCCAGCATTGATGCGGGCTCACCGCCGGAGCCCTGCATCAAAGCAAATCCACAACGTGTACACACAGCCTTATTGTAGCAATCAGGAAAAAACAACTAATTATTGTAACATATGAGTGCACATCTTTCTAACATTAAGATTCACTATTTTGTCAATTGACACTCAAAATAGAAATTTCTCTTCATAAGTAACAGGAGCTTGCAGAAAAGATTAAAAAATAAATTGCCCAATTTAGTTGATGAGTGAGAAGTTAAGTTGAAGGTTATGTTAACACTAGAGTAATCGTAGACACACCAAAACACTGCAACAACAATTATTCACCCTCCTGACATATGTCAGCAGGATGCAGGCACATTTTTAGGAAACCTTGTTTATTCTTTCTGGCTTGTGACTGGTTAGGCTGCAGAATTATTATTATTATTATTTATTGTTATAGCGCCATTTATTCCATGGCGCTTTACAAGTGAGGAGGGGTATACATAATAAAAACAAGTACAATAATCTTGAACAATACAAGTCATAACTGGTACAGGAGGAGTGAGGACCCTGCCCGCGAGGGCTCACAATCTACAAGGGATGGGTGAGAATACAGTAGGTGAGGATAACATACTAAAGATTATATGATTGTCCCAAAGGTCCAACTACTGGTATCAACTTTAAGTTGTTAGAACTCTCTGTAGTGGCAGCTAGTTTTCACAGTTTTCCCTTGCATATCCCAAAACTACATTAAAAATCTTGCATTCCTATTAGACTGTCCCTGTGTGTATGACTGTAATGAGGAAAAATAATAGTGTGATGTGAATTGTGATCAGACTTCCCTGGCCCTCAGGGGAACATGTGAATCCTCGTGGTGGCCACTGTGCAATTGTCGGCATCCCACCTCCAGCATGATCGGTGTTTGGCACAGTACACGATGCACTATACACCTCTGGCAAAAATTAAGAGACCACCAAAAATGATCATCAAAACCCTGTCATGGGCAGCCCAATCTCCAGACCTGAACCCCAATGAAAACCTCTGGAATGTAATCAAGAGGATGATGGATAGTCACAAGCCATCAAACAAAGAACTGCTTACATTTTTGCGCCAGAAGCAGTGTGAAAGCCTGGTGGAAAGCATGCCAAGACGCATGAAAGCTGTGATTACAAATCATGGTTATTCCACAAAATATTGATTTCTGAACTCTTCCTGAGTTACAACATTAGTATTGTTGTTTCTAAATGATTATAAATTTGTTTTCTTTGCATTATTTGAGGTCTGAAAGCACTGTTTTTTTTTTTTTATTATTTCAGGAAAAAAATACAAAATTTATTGCTTGGAAATTCGGCGACATGTTGTCAGAAATTTCTAGAATAAATGAACAATTTACATTTTACTCAAAAATATACCTATAAAGAGAAATATCAGACAAACTGACAATTTTGCAGTGGTCTCTTAATTTTTGCCAGAGCTGTATACAAAAGAAGCATGCTATTTTCTAATGAACTACTCAGTTTATTATTACAGTATATAGAGTAATAGGCTGAAATGACATAAAGGAGCTGCAGCAGGTTCTTTATTATACTCCGTGCCCCTGCGTTGTCTTCTCACCATCAATGCAAGGACCCCTTTCCCGCCAATCATTTTTCAGCATTTTGCTGATTCTTAAGACCTGCTTCTGCTTTTGGCCTGCCATTTTTTTAAGCATATATAACCCGGCTCATAGAACGATGAGGCAACAAATTAATGCTGGAAAAAGTGTGTTCTAGATATTTTATAAAAAGCCTATCATCTCTTTTCTCTCCAGGGGGAAGGATAACTTCCAGCATGACCTGCCAACTAATGACCTTCACAGCCTGCTGGGAGTAGTAGTTTTTTCAACAGATTGCATTTTGCAGAATGTGATGGCGCTATATTAGAAAGCATAATAAATAAGTGGCAAATTTACAAAGGAACTTTCTTACGATTGAGGTCACACAGTGACCACAGTGCAACCAAAAAGTACTATGTGCTTTCACAAAAAAAAAAAAAAAAAAAAAAAAAAAAAAATGCCTGTTATTCCCAATAATTAGTAGGGCACCTGCATGTAGAACATTTTTGCTGACACTGCAGTTGTCATCTTCCCTATTTGCATCACTCCTGCCTGCAAATGTTTCTGATACAGAGAACAATAGGGAGCTGCACACAACTCTTAATGCATACAATATTAAATGTGCCGTATCAACACTTTAATTAACCCCTTCATGACCCAGCCTATTTTGGCCTTAATGACCTTGCCGTTTTTTGAAATTCTGACCAGTGTCCCTTTATGAGGTAATAACTCAGGAACGCTTCAACGGATCCTAGCGATTCTGAGATTGTTTTTTCGTGACATATTGGGCTTCATGTTAGTGGTAAATTTAGGTCGATAATTTCTGAGTTTATTTGTGAAAAAAACGGAAATTTGGCAAAAAATTTGAAAATTTCGCAATTTTCACATTTTGAATTTTTATTCTGTTAAACCAGAGAGTTATGTGACACAAAATAGTTAATAAATAACGTTTCCCACATGTCTACTTTACATCAGCACAATTTTGGAAACAATTTTTTTTTTTGCTAGGAAGTTATAAGGGTTAAAATTTGACCAGTGATTTCTCATTTTTACAACAAAATTTACAAAACCATTTTTTTTAGGGACCACCTCACATTTGAAGTCATTTTGAGGGTTCTATATGGCTGAAAATACCCAAAAGTGACACCATTCTAAAAACTGCACCCCTCAAGGTGCTCAAAACCACATTCAAGAAGTTTATTAACCCTTCAGGTGTTTCACAGCAGCAGAAGCAACATGGAAGTAAAAAATGAACATTTAACTTTTTAGTCACAAAAATGATCTTTTAGCAACAATTTTTTTATTTTCCCAGCGGTAAAAGGAGAAACTGGACCACGAACGTTGTTGTCCAATTTGTCCTGAGTACGCTGATACCTCATATGTGGGGGTAAACCACTGTTTGGGCGCACGGCAGGGCTTGGAAGGGAAGGAGCGCCATTTGACTTTTTGAATGAAAAATTGGCTCCAATCTTTAGCGGACACCATGTCATGTTTGGAGAGCCCCCGTGTGCCTAAACATTGGAGCTCCCCCACAAGTGACCCCATTTTGGAAACTAGACCCCCCAAGGAACTTATCTAGAAGCATAGTGAGCACTTTAAACCCCCAGGTGCTTCACAAATTGATCCGTAAAAATGAAAAAGTACTTTTTTTTCACAAAAAAATTATTTTAGCCTCAATTTTTTCATTTTCACATGGGCAACAGGATAAAATGGATCCTAAATTTTGTTGGGCAATTTCTCCTGAGTACACAAATACCTCACATGTGGGGGTAAACCACTGTTTGGGCACATGGTAAGGCTCGGAAGGGAAGGAGCGCCATTTGACTTTTTGAATGAAAAATTATCTCCATCGTTAGCGGACACCATGTCGCGTTTGGAAAGCCCCTGTGTGCCTAAACATTGGAGCTCCTCCACAAGTGACCCCATTTTGGAAACTAGACCCCCCCAAGGAACTCATCTAGAGGCATAGTGAGCACTTTAAACCCCCAGGTGCTTCACAAATTGATCCGCAAAAATGAAAAAGTACTTTTTTTTCACACAAAATTTCTTTTAGCCTCAATTCTTTCATTTTCACATGGGCAACAGGATAAAATGGATCCTAAAATTTGTTGGGCAATTTCTCCTGAGTATGCCGATACCTCATATGTGGGGGTAAACCACTGTTTGGGTGCATGGCAAGGCTCGGAAGGGGAGGCGTGCCATTTGACTTTTTGAATGGAAAATTAGCTCCAATCGTTAGCGGACACCATGTCGCGTTTGGAGAGCCCCTGTGTGCCTAAACATTGGAGCTCCCCTACAAGTGACCCCATTTTGGAAACTAGACCCCCCAAGGAACTTATCTAGATGCATAGTGAGCACTTAGAACCCCCAGGTGCTTCACAGAAGTTTATAACGCAGAGCCGTGAAAATAAAAAAATAATTTTTCTTTCCTCAAAAATGATTTTTAGCCCAGAATTTTTTATTTTCCCAAGGGTAATAGGAGAAATTGGACCCCAAATTTTGTTGTCCAGTTTGTCCTGAGTACGGTGATACCCCATATGTGGGGGTAAACCACTGTTTGGGCGCACGGCAGGGCTCGGAAGGGAAGGCACGCCATTTGGCTTTTTGAATGGAAAATTAGCTCCAATCATTAGCGGACACCATGTCGCGTTTGGAGAGCCCCTGTGTGCCTAAACATTGGAGCTCCCGCACAAGTGACCCCATTTTGGAAACTAGACCTCCCAAGGAACTAATCTAGATGTGTGGTGAGCACTTTGAACCCCCAAGTGCTTCACAGAAGTTTATAACGCAGAGCCGTGAAAATAAAAAATGTGTTTCCTTTCCTCAAAAATATTTTTTAGCCCAGAATTTTTTTATTTTTGCAAGAGTAACAGGAGAAATTGGACCCCAAAAGTTGTTGACCAGTTTCTCCTGAGTACGCTGATACCCCATATGTGGGGGTAAACCACTGTTTTGGCACACGTCGGGGTTCGGAAGGGAAGTAGTGACATTTTGAAATGCAGACTTTGATGGAATGCTCTGCGGGCATCAGGTTGCGTTTGCAGAGCCCCTGATGTGCCTAAACAGTAGGAACTCCCCACAAGTGACTCCATTTTGGAAACTAGACCCCCAAGGGAACTTATCTAGATGTGTGGTGAGCACTTTGAACCCCCAAATGCTTCACAGAAGTTTATAACGCAGAGCCGTGAAAATAATAAATGTGTTTCCTTTCCTCAAAAATATTTTTTTAGCCCAGAATTTTTTATTTTTGCAAGACTAACAGGAGAAATTGGACCCCAAAAGTTGTTGTCCAGTTTCTCCTGAGTACGCTGATACCCCATATGTGGGGGTAAACCACTGTTTGGGCACATGCCGGGGCTCGGAAGGGAAGTAGTGACGTTTTGGAATGCAGACTTTGATGGAATGGTCTGCGGGCATCATGTTACGTTTGCAGAGCCCCTGATATGCCTAAACAGTAGAAACCCCCCACAAGTGACCCCATTTTGGAAACTAGACGCCCCAAGGAACTTATCTAGATGTGTGGTGAGCACGTTCAACCCCCAAGTGCTTCACAGAAGTTTACAACGCAGAGCCGTGAAAATAAAAAATCATTTTTCTTTCCTCAAAAAAGATGTTTTAGCAAGCAATTTTTTATTTTCACAAGGGTAACAGGAGAATTTGGACCCCAATATTTGTTGCCCAGTTTGTTGTGAGTATGCTGATACCCCATATGTGGGGGTAAACCACTGTTTGGGCGCACGTCAGGGCTCGGAAGGGAAGTAGTGACATTTGAAATGCAGACTTTGATGGAATGGTCTGCGGGCGTCACATTGCATTTGCAGAGCCCCTGATGTGCCTAAACAGTAGAAACACCCCACAAGTGACCCCATTTTGGAAACTAGACCCCCGAAGGAACTTATCTAGATGTGTGGTGAGCACGTTCAACCCCCAAGTGCTTCACAGAAGTTTACAACGCAGAGCCGTGAAAATAAAAAAATCATTTTTCTTTCCTCAAAAAAGATGTTTTAGCAAGCAATTTTTTATTTTCACAAGGGTAACAGGAGAATTTGGACCCCAATATTTGTTGCCCAGTTTGTTGTGAGTATGCTGATACCCCATATGTGGGGGTAAACCACTGTTTGGGCGCACGTCAGGGCTCGGAAGGGAAGTAGTGACATTTGAAATGCAGACTTTGATGGAATGGTCTGCGGGCGTCACATTGCATTTGCAGAGCCCCTGATGTGCCTAAACAGTAGAAACACCCCACAAGTGACCCCATTTTGGAAACTAGACCCCCGAAGGAACTTATCTAGATGTGTGGTGAGCACTTTCAACCCCCAAGTGCTTCACAGAAGTTTATAACGCAGAGCCGTGAAAATAAAAAATAATTGTTCTTTCCTCAAAAATTATGTTTTAGCAAGTAATTTTTTATTTTTGCAAGGGTAACAGGAGAAATTGGACCCCAACAGTTGTTGCCCAGTTTGTCCTGAGTACGCTGGTACCCCAAATGTGGGGGTAAACCACTGTTTGGGCACACGTCGGGGCTTGGAAGGGAGGGAGCACCATTTGACTTTTTGAATGCAAGATTGGCTGGAATCAATGGTGGCGCCATGTTGCGTTTGGAGACCCCTGATGTGCCTAAACAGTGGAAACCCCTCAATTCTAACTTCAACACTAACCCCAACACACCCCTAATCCTAATCCCAACTGTAGCCATAACCCTAATCACAACCCTAACCCCAACACACCCCTAACCACAACCCTAACCGCAACACACCCGTAACCCTAATTCCAACCCTAACCACAACTGTAACCCCAACACACCCCTAACCCTATCCGTAACCCTAACCACAAGCCTAATCTTAACCCTATTTCAAACCCTAGCCCTAATTCCAACCCTAACTCTAATTCCAACCCTAACCCTAAGGCTATGTGCCCACGTTGCGAATTCGTGTGAGATTTTTCCGCACGATTTTTGAAAAATCTGCAGGTAAAAGGCACTGCGTTTTACCTGCGGATTTACAGCAGATTTCCAGTGTTTTTTTGTGCGGATTTCACCTGCGGATTCCTATTGAGGAACAGGTGTAAAACGTTGCGGAATCCGCACAAAGAATTGACATGCTGCGGAAAATACAACGCAGCGTTTCTGCACGGAATTTTCCGCACCATGGGCACAGCGGATTTGGTTTTCCTTAGGTGTACATGGTACTGTAAACCTGATGGAAAACTGCTTCAAATTCGCAGCGGCCAATCCGCTGCGGATCCGCGGCCAATCCGCTGCGGATCCGCTGCCAATCCGCTGCCGATCCGCTGCGGATCCGCTGCCAATCCGCGGCCCATCCGCTGCGGATCCGCTGCCAATCCGCTGCGGATCCGCTGCCAATCCGCTGCGGATCCGCGTCCGATCCGCTGCGGATCCGCGTCCGATCCGCGTCCGATCCGCTGCCGATCCGCTGCGGATCCGCGGCCGATCCGCTGCGGATCCACGGCCGATCCGCTCTGTGTGCACATGCCATAACCCTACCCCTAATTACCCTACCCGTAACCCTAACCCTACCCCTAACCCTACCCCTAGTTCTAACCCTAGTTCTAATCCTAACCCTAGAGGGGAAAAAAAAAAAAAAAAAAATTCTTTATTTTATTATTGTCCCTATGGGGGTGATAAAGGGGGGGGGGGTTATTTATTATTTTTTTTTTTTGATCGCTGTGATAGAACCTACCACAGCGATCAAAATGTACCTGTAAGGAATCTGCCGACTGGCAGATTCGGCGGGCGCACTGAGCATGCGCCCGCCATTTTCCAACATGGCGGCGCCCAGCGAGGAGACGGACGGACACCGGGAGGATCGGTAAGTATGAAGGGGTGGTGGGGGGGTGGATCGGAGCACGGGGGGGGGGAACGGAGCACAGGGGGGGTGGGTCTGGGCAAGGAGGGAGCGGACAGGAGGACGGGGGAGCCGGCAGGCGGACGGAGGGGACCGGACCCCATAACAGAGGACGGGGGGGGCGATCGGTGGGCGTGGGGGGGGGGTACTTCAGTATTTCCAGCCATGGCCGATGATATTGCAGCATCGGCCATGGCTGGATTGTAATATTTCACCATTTTTTTAGGTGAAATATTACAAATCGCTCTGATTGGCAGTTTCACTTTCAACAGCCAATCAGAGCGATCGTAGCCACGGGGGGGTGAAGCCACCCCCCCTGGGCTGAAGTACCACTCCCCCTCTCCCTGCAGATCGGGTAAAATAGGAGTTAACCCCTTCACCCGATCTGCAGGGACGCGATCATTCCATGACGCCACATAGGCGTCATGGGTCGGATTGGCACGGGTTTTCATGACGCCTACGTGGCGTCATGGGTCGGGAAGGGGTTAACTACCATCTGCATGAGTAAAAAAAAATATTTATTTATGGACTTGTCCACACAAGGGTAAAAATGTATGTGTATATGCATATACAGTACAGACCAAAAGTTTGGACACACCTTCTCATTTAACGATTGTTCTGTATTTTCATGACTCTGAAAATTGTACATTCACACTGAAGGCATCAAAACTATGAATTAACACGTGGAATTATATACTTAACAAAAATGTGTGAAACAACTGAAAATATGTCTTATATTCTAGGTTCTTCAAAGTAGCCACCTTTTGCTTTGATGACTGCTTTGCATATTCTTGGCATTCTCTTGATGAGCTTCAAGAGGTAGTCACCGGGAATGGTCTTCCAACAATCTTGAAGGAGTTCCCAGAGATGCTTAGCACTTGTTGGCCCTTTTGCCTTCACTCTGCGGTCCAGCTCCCTCCAAACCATCTCGATTGGGTTCAGGTCTGGTGACTGTAGAGGCCAGGTCATCTGGCGTAGCACCCCCATCACTCTCCTTGGTAAAATAGCCCTTACACAGCCTGGAGGTGTGTTTGGGGTCATTGTCCTGTTGAAAAATAAATGATGGTCCAACTAAACGCAAACCGGATGGAATAGCATCTGTTGCAAAATGCTGTGGTAGCCATGCTGGTTCAGTATGCCTTCAATTTTGAATAAATCCCCAACAGTGTCACCAGCAAAGCACCCCCACACCATCACACCTCCTCCATGCTTCACGGTGGGAACCAGGCATGTAGAGTCCATCCGTTCACCTTTTCTGCATCGCACAAAGACACGGTGGTTGGACCCAAAGAACTCAAATTTGGACTCATCAGACCAAAGCACAGATTTCCACTGGTCTAATGTCCATTCCTTGTGTTCTTTAGCCCAAACAAGTCTCTTCTGATTGTTGCCTGTCCTTAGTTGTGGTTTCCTAGCAGCTATTTTACCATGAAGGCCTGCTGTACAAAGTCTCCTCATAACAGTTGTTGTAGAGAAGTGTCTGCTGCTAGAACTCTGTGTGGCATTGACCTGGTCTCTAATCTGAGCTGCTGTTAACCTGCGATTTCTGAGGCTGGAGACTTGGAAAAACTTATCCTCAGAAGCAGAGGTGACTCTTGGTCTTCCTTTCCTGGGGCGGTCCTCATGTGAGCCAGTTTCTTTGTAGCACTTGATGGTTTTTGCCACTGCACTTGGGGACACTTTCAAAGTTTCCAATTTTTCGGACTGACTGACCTTCATTTCTTAAAGTAATGATGGCCACTCGTTTTTCTTTACTTAGCTGCTTTTTTCTTGCCATAATACAAATTCTAATAGTCTATAAAGTAGGACTATCAGCTGTGTATCCACCAGACCTCTGCACAACACAACTCATGGTCCCAACCCCATTTATAAGGCAAGAAATCCCACTTATTAAACCTGACAGAGCACACCTGTGAAGTGAAAACCATTCCCGGTGACTATCTCTTGAAGCTCATCAAGAGAATGACAAGAGCGTGCAAAGCAGTCATCAAAGCAAAAGGTGGCTACTTTGAAGAACCTAGAATATGACATAATTTCAGTTGTTTCGCACTTTTTTGCTAAGTATATAATTCCACATGTGTTAATTCATAGTTTTGATGCCTTCAGTGTGAATGTACAATTTTCATAGTCATGAAAATACAGAAAAATCTTTAAATGAGAAGGTGTGTCCAAACTTTTGGTCTGTACTGTATGTTAGTAAAGAAACACAGTAGTGATACCAAAATATGATTATCAAAATAAAATTAAGTATAATATATACTATAATTTATGGATCACCTCCTGTGTGCTAGTTGTAGTGAAAACCACTAAAAGGTGAAAACCAAAGCTCCCAACATAAGGACCCGAACCAATGAGAACAAGACAGGGAATATTAGTAATATTAAATTATTTATTAATAGATAGCAATAGTGACAACCATTTATTAAAGAAAATGTAATAAATAAAATAATTAAAATACATATACGGTATTAATAATTTACAAAATATGTGCACAATAAAAGCCGCAAATTCATAAGGCAAGCAAAATACTACACAAATCCATATGGCAATTTATCCCAATATACACCAGAAAAAAATTTAAATAATAAAAAGAAATTAATAATAAAAAAAATATATATATATATATAGTGTATGTGTCAGTGATATGGATATCACTGAAAACACCAAACAATTCTCACTCAAAATCCAGGTGATCATGCGGAAAAATAAAGTGCTATGTGCAAAAAATCAGTTACCACCAAGAACTCCTGAAGTGTAAAAAGTGGCCATAAGGCCAACAAGGTGCAACGTGCCAATATATATGAGAGAAAATGCCAATTACTTACAATGATAGATAAAGGGAATGACCCCAGGCTGCCTAACCCCTTCATCCCCCAAGCCTGTTTTCACCTTCCTGACCAGGTCAAATTCTATTCTAACCAGTGTCACTTTTTGTAGTAATAACTCTGGAATGCGTCAACCTATCCCACTGATTCTAAGAATGTTTTGTAGTCACACATTGTACTTCACGTTATTGGTAAATTTTAGTCAATATTTTTTACGTTTATTTGTGAATTATAAGCATTTTGGCGAAAATGCAAAAAATCTCAATTTTCAAACTTAGCAGCATTACGTTGTTAAATTTGTGAATTTTAATGCTTATTAATAAGGATTAATTATGCATTAACCCCTTAACCACCGATATGCCTTTTAATGGCAGCAATTAAGGGTACTTATGCCTCAGCGCCGCTTTTTAAATGCGCTGAGAAATAAGTGTATAGCGCCCCCCAGAGTCAGAATTTCTATGGGATCTCGGTTACCGAGAATACACATTTTAATTTCTGTCTCCTATGATGCGATCCCACATCAGAGGAGAGAGAAATGGTGTCCCCCAAATCACCTCTCCCCCCCCCCCCCCCCCCGGTACCTCCGATGTCCCTGCAACCTTCCGTGAAGTCCACCGGGCCACCGGCGTCTTCTTCCAGGAAGAAAATGGCGGGCGACAATAGGAAATTTTTCCTATTGGTTCTTTTTGATCACTGTGATAGACAATAGCAAATAAAACACCCCTTTATCACCCCCTTAGTTAGGTAAAAATAATGAAATTAAAAAAAAAAAACTATTTTCATTTTTCTATTAGGGTTAGAGTTGGGCTTAAGTGAGTTGGGCTACAGTTAGGGTTGTGGTTATGGTTGGGATTATGGTTAGGGTTGGGATTAGGGTTAGGGGTATGTTGGGGTTAGTGTTGTGGTTAGGGTTGGGATTAGGGTTAGAAGTGTTTTGGGGTTAGGGTTGGAGGCGGAATTGGGGGGTTCCACGGTTTAGTTACATCAGGGGTCTCCAAACGTGACATGGCTCCACCATTGATTACAGCCAATTTTGCGTTCAAAAAGTCAAACGGTGCTGCCTCCCTTCTGAGCCCTGCTATGCGCCCAAACAGTGGCTTTCCCCCACATACAGGGTATCAGCATACTCAGGATAAATTGCACAGCATATTTTTTGGTCCACAATTGGTTCCAAAGTAAATTTTGTTAAAAATGTAAAATGTTAATTTTTTCCTTCCACATTGCTTTAGTTCTCGTGAATCACCTATAGGGTTAATAAACTTCTTGAATGTGGTTTTGCACCCCGTGGGGTGTGCAGTTTTTGGAATGGTGTCATTTTTGGGTATTTTCTGTTATATTGACCCCCCAAGCTCACTTCAAATGTGAGGTGGTCCCTAAAAAAATGGTTTTGTAAATTTTTTTTTGAAAAATGAGAAATCGGTCAGCATTTAACCCTTATAAAGTCCTAACAAAACAAAAAAATGTTTCCAAAATTGTGCTGATGTAAAGTAGACATCTGGGTAATGTTATTTATTAACCATTTTGTGTGACATCACTCTCTGATTTAAGAGTACAAAAATTAAAAAAGTTTGAAAATTGCCAAATTTCAATTTTTCATAAATAAACGCAATATCGAAGAAATTTTACCACTACCATGATGTACAATATGTCACAAAAAAATCAGTCTCAATCAGTGGGATACATTGAAGCCTTTCCAGAGCTATAACCTCAAAGTGACAGTGGTCAGAATTGTAAAAATTGTCTTGGCCATTAAGGACCAAATTGGCTCTGTCACTAATGGGTTAACAGTAGAAGTCCCAGAAATTTCGAGCTCTCTGGGTTCCAAAAGTAGAAATGTTAAATGACCCCTCTCTGGGACTTCTAGTGTTAAATATACTATAGGTGTTCCGATTAGATCATGCCCGTATTAATGTGTTGATGTTGCCTAATGAATTATGACCCTTGAATAAGTGTATATTTTCCATAAGGGTAATCCTGTGTTCTTTATACACATAGGCAGATTCATTCAATTTTGTATCAAAGTGTCCAAAATTAAAAAATATATTTGAGTTTAAAGGTTTATTTTTTTATTTTTATAACTTAGGTTTTATTTATACATGCCAAACGTTTGAAAACGCTCCTGGCTACAATAGGTGCAAAATGTACAGGAACCCCTGGTAGTGTTAGGCCATGTGCCCACGTTGCAGAAAAGAGTTAAAAGGGTTGTCCAGGTTTGGGATGAAAGAGCCAGAATGACTGCAGACTTCTGTATCCTCATAGCAATTTGCAAACATATGGTCACACGCAGACTAGTCATGCTGAGCCTCATCAATTTACTCTTTTTGAGTGAAGCCACGCACGTCTAATTGGAATGTGACCGGAAGTACGAAAATCACGTACATGCAGTCACGTGACCGCTTGCTCTTGCCACCAGCACCGGAGAATCCTGACAGCGCGCTGTGAGGATACAGAAGTCTGCAGTCACAAAGAGCAACTGCAGACTTTCACGATAAACCTGGACAAATCATTTAAGCAATAGCCTGGAAAACTGATAAGGTGAATATCTCCCAGTAGATCATAATTGACTACATCAAAGATTTATTTTCAGTGATACGTTAAAAAAAAAAAAAAAAATATGAAATAGGTTTATGTAAAAAAAAATAAAAATTCAAAACTAAGAAAAAATACAGCAGGTAAAATGAATTTGTTTGAAGAATATAATGGTTCAACTAACTGTGGAGGATTTAAGGTTTGTGTACCTAATATAGGCTGAAAAGTTAAGAAAACAGTATGAACTTCAGCATTATTTAGTTGATTTAGCAGCAATTAAACATAGGGAGAAATGAAGGACAATAGGGTGATATGAAAGCACAATACAACTCACATTAAGACTTTAGAAAAGGGCTTCCTTGACCAGAATTTGACCTTGAACTCAGAAGAGAACGGCAAAATCTAAATGGATCAAAAACAGGCAAACAAAAGCTCCAGCTTCAGAGAAGCCTGCAATCAAACTGATTTGTTATCCCGATTGTTCACCCTCACACTTTTACTATAGGTCACTATTTTTATGTTTTTGTATGGAGCTAAACTAATTATGCTTTATTTTATTTCTATTTTACAACTTTATATCTACCATATTTTGTTTAACCCCTTCACCCCCGAGCCTGTTTTCACCTTCATGACTGGGCCAAATTTTACAATTCAGACCAGTGTCACTTTACGTGGTAATAAGTCTGGAATGCTTTAACGGATCCCACTGATTCGGAGACTGTTTTTTCATGACATATTGTACTTCATGATAGTGGTAAAATTTATTCGATATGACTTGCGTTTATTTGTGAAAAAAAGGGAAATTTGTCAAAAAAATTTTATGCCCTTAAATCAGAAAGTTATGTTACACAAAATAGTTAATAAATAAAATTTCCGACATGTTAACTTTACATCAGCACAATTTTAGAAACTATTTTTTTGTTAGGAAGTTATAAGGGTTAAAAGTTGACCAGCGATTTCTCATTTTTCCAACAAAATTTTAAAAACCATTTTTTCCTTTTTTTTTTTAGGGATCACATCGCATCACATTTGAAGTGACTTTGAGGGGCCTATATGACAAAACGTACCCAAAAGTGACACCATTCTAAAAACCGAACTCCTCAAGGTGCTCAAAACCACATTCAAGAGGATAATTAACCCATCAGGTGCTCCACAGAAATTTTTGGAATGTGGAAGGAAAAAATGAATATTTAAACTTTTGTCATAAAAATTTTACTTTAGACCCAAACTTTTTTTTATTTTTGCATGGTTAACAGGAAAAAATGGACCTCAACATTTTTTGTTCAATTTCTCCTGAGCATGCCGATACCCCATATGTGGGGGAAAACCACTATTTAAGCACACGGCAAGGATCAAAAGGGAAGGAGCGCCATTTAACTTTTTGAATGTAAAATTTGCTGCATTAATTAACGGACGGAACGTTGCGTTTGAAGAGCTCCTGATGTGCCTAAACAGTGAAACCACCCACAAGGTACACCATTTTGGAAACTAGACCCATCAGGGAACTATTCTAGATGTGTGGTGAGCACCTTGAACCCACGGATGCTTCACAGAAGTTTATAACATTGAGCCGTGAAATTTTTTTTTTAAAAAAACAAGCACACATTTTCCCCACAAAAATATATATTAGCCCCAAATTTTGCATTTTCATTAGGGTAACAGGAGAAATTACACCATACAATTTGTTGTGCAATTTCTCCTAAGTATGCTGATACCCCATATGTTTGGGTAAACTACTGATTATGCTAATGGCAGGTCTCAGAAAAGAGGGAGTGATGTTTTGGAATGCAGACTTTAATGGAATGGTCTGCTGGTGTAATGTCTCGTTTCGAGAACCCCTGATGTGACTAAACGGTGGAAAATCCTTACAAGTGACACCATTTTGGAAACTAGACCCCTCAAGGAATTTATCTAGGTGTGTGGTGAGCACCTTGAAACCTCAGCTGCTTCACCTAACTTTAGAATGTACAGCAGTGAAGATTTAAAATAAACAAAATCACATTTTTCCCACAAAATGTTATTTTAGCCCTAATTTTTTTTTACTTTCACAAGGATAGCAGGAGAAAATGGATGCCAAAATTTGTTGTGCAATTTCTCCTGAGTACACCAATACACCAAATGTGGTTGAAAAAAATGTGGTTGTGCAGTGCAAAGTTCAGAAGGGAATACACACCATATTGGAGTTCTCATTTTGCCGGACTGGTTTGAGGTGGCCATGTCACATTGGCAGAGCCTATGAGGTGGCAGAACCCCCAATAACAAACTCCATTTTACAAACTACAGCTCTCCATTAATTCATCTAGGGTGCAGTGATCATATTGACACCACAGGTGGGTCAAAGTATTTTATACCATTGGCCAATGAAGAAAAAAATATATATATTTTTACCAGCAAAATTTTGTTTTAGCCCCAGATTTTTAATTTTCACATGGGTAAATACGGCACCAAAATTTTAGAAATACCCCAATGTGGCTGTACAGTACTGTTTAGCCATATGGCGAGACTCAGGAGGGATGGAACGGTATTGGCAAATAGCGCTCTGTCCCCCCTGAGTCTCGCCGTATAGCTAAGCAGGAGGCATCCTGGAGCAACAATTTGAACTCAATGGGAGTTTTCAAGAAACAAGCAGCAGTGGATGTTGCTGAATATAAATTTCAAACTGCTGTTGTAGTGACTAGTACGTTGTGCCCAGCTCATTCACCTATAAATTAGGTAGGCTGTCATCGCTACAGAAATGCCAAAAATGTGGACACTAAATGTGGATCATGCACACTAGGGCTCAGAAGGGAGGGGGAATTTGGATTTGGGAGCACGCAATTTGATGAATTACTTTTGCTTGCGAGGGCCATTTAGCTTTTCCAGAGCCTTTCTACTACCAGTAAGCTGGAAGCCCCTGTATTTTCGTTAAGAGATGACGGATGTTAGTGGGGACCTGCATTTTTTGTGGATTGAGTTGAATCTTTTATTGGGAATATTTTACAAAACAATTTGAATCACTTTTAGCCTGCGCTCTACTTGGAGCGCTTACATCGGCGTTTTCCTTTATACACTGTAATTCAGATGAGAATCCCGATGGATCCATTCACTATAATGAGGCAGCAGGGTTACTTTGGACTCTGTCTGGCCTCTGTTCAGCAGTGCAGAAAACTGTGGCCGACGGCACTTTTATGCATGCCTAAAAAGATGGACACCGCCTGATCAAAGGTCAGACGGCGTCATCAGTGCCTCCATCTGCCTCATTATAGGGAATCTTGCGCCGGGGGTTCCATCTGAATGACATATTTCAGAGATTTACACAGAAACCCTGGTTTAAGTGCTCAGCATAGAGAGCAGGATAAATGTGAGCAGAACTTTACTGCGATCTTTGGGAGGCAGAATGAAAAATCAGCAGCAGGAAGATTTGGTTTTATTTATTTTTTCTCGCTGTTCCTCATAAAGTATAAGTAATTAGATGACTATTCTTCAGGTTAGTGCAATTACAGAAAGAAGATCAATATCTGGTTTTATGTTTGGATGTGGTCACACTAAAAGAGGCTTTTTTTTTCTTTTTTTTTCAAAAAATAGTTTTTTGCATCACCATATTTTGAGAGCTATAATTTTTCCATATTTCGTCCGACAGTCACAAGAGGGCTTGTTTTTGCGAGACAAGTTGATGTATTTATTGGTACCATTGTTGGGCTCATTAAATTTTTTGATCGCTTTCTATTCTGATTTTTGGGAGGCAGAATAAACAAAAACCAACAATGCAAAAATTGTCAGTATGATTACAGAGATAGCCCATTTATATATGTGTTTTCATATAAAAAAAACATTTTTGCATCGCTTTATTCTGAGAGCTATAGCTTTTTCATTTTTCAGCTGTTGGATCTGTATGGTAACTAGATTTTTGGACAATGTTTCAGCGATACTATTTATATTTACAGTTATATGAAAAAGTTTGGGCACCCCTATTAATCTTAAGCTTAATGTTTTATAGAAATTGTTTTTTTTTTTGCAACAGCTATTTCAGTTTCATATATCTAATAACTGTTGGACACAGTAATGTTTCTGCCTTTAAATGAGGTTTATTGTACTAACAGAAAATGTGCAATCTGCATTCAATCAAAATTTGACAGGTGCATAAGTATGGGCACCCCTATCATTTTCTTGTTTTAAATACTCCTACTTACTTTTTACTGACTTACTAAAGCACTTTTTTTTGGTTTTGTAACCTAATTGAGCTTTGCTGTCTGTATAGGCCTCAATACTAATGCACAAGCAGGGTGCAGCGGACCAAACAAAATAACAAATGCACAGGTGCAATACCAAATGAGACAGCCAGCCTACAATCAGGGATTGGCCGTGTGGTACACTCTGTTCACACGGGATGCATTGTAACACTGGGCAGCCCGCCATAGGGCGTCATTAATAGGCTGGAGCCAGATGCTTGCATTCCCTGTGTGAACACGCCACATACAGTTTTTATCTTAGTGCATTGGTGTACCACACGGCCAATCCCTGATTGTAGGCTGGCTGTCTCATTTGGTATTGCACCTGTGCATTTGTTATTTTGTTTGGGTCCGCTGCACCCTGCTTGTGCATTAGTATTGAGGCCTATACAGACAGGTAAGCATCTCTGCCTGTTTTTGGTGTTTTTTCTTGAATTGTTCCTTTTTTGGTGTTTTCTAATTGAGCTTTGAACTTCATAGCCAGGTGTATGCAATCATGAGAAAAGCTACTTAAAGTGGCCACTTGCAAGTTGTTCTCCTGTTTGAATCCCCTCTGAAGAGTGGCATCATGGGCTCATCAATACAACTGTCAAATGATCTGAAAACAAAGATTATTCAACATAGTTGTTCAGGGGAAGGATACAAAAAGCTGTCTCAGAGATTTAACCTGTCAATTTCCACTGTGAGGAACATAGTAAGGAAATGGAAGAACAAAGGTACAGTTCTTGTTAAGGCCAGAAGTGGCAGGCCAAGAAAAACATCAGAAAGGCAGAGAAGAACAATGGTGAGATCAGTCAAGGACAATCCTCAGACCACCTCCAGAGAGCTGCAGCATCAACTTACTGCAGATGGTGTCACTGTGCATCGGTCAACTATACAACGCACTTTGCACAAGGAGAAGCTGTATGGGAGAGTGATGCGAAAGAAGCCGTTTCTGCAAGCACGACACAAACAGAGTCGGCTGAGGTATGCAAAAGCACATTTGGAGAAGCCAATTTCTTTTTGGAAGAAGGTCTTGTGGACTGATGAAACCAAAATTGAGTTGTTTGGTCATACAAAAAGGCATAATGCATGGCGGCAAAAAACACAGCATTCCAAGAAAAACACTTCCTACCCACAGTAAAATTTGGTGGAGGTTCCATCATGCTTTGGGGCTGTGTGGCCAATGCCGGCATCGGGAATCTTGTTAAAGTTGAGGGACGCATGGATTCCTCTCAGTATCAGCAGATTCTTGACAATAATGTTCATGAATCAGTGACAAAGTTGAAGTTGCGCAGGGGATGGATCTTTCAGCAAGACAATGATCCAAAACACCGCTCCAAATCTACTCAGGTATTCATGAGGAACAATTACACTGTTCTGGAATGGCCATCCCAGTCCCCAGACCTGAATATCATTGTACATCTGTGGGATCATTTGAAGAGGGCTGTCCATGCTCGGCGACCATCAAACTGGAATTGTTTTGTAAAGAGGAATAGTCAAAAATACCTTCATCCAGGATCTCATTAAAAGCTACAGGAAGCGACTGGAGGCTGTTATTTTTGCAAAAAGGGGATCTACTAAATATTAATGTCACTCTTCTGGTGAGGTGCCCATACTTATGCACCTGTCAAATTTTGTTTGAATGCAGATTGCACATTTTCTGTTAGTACAATAAACCTCATTTAAAGGCAGAAACATTACTGTGTCCAACAGTTAGATATATGAAACTGAAATAGCTGTTGCAAAAAAAACAATTGTTATTAAACATTAAGCTTAAGATTAATAGGGATGGCCAAACTTTTTCATATAACTGTACATCCGTCTTTTTGATCTTTACTTAGTCCCAGTATGAGACTTTCACTTTCTACAGTCTGATCGCAGTTATAAGCTTGTCAGTACTGCAGACACAATTATTATTATTATTATTAATTTTTATAGCGCCATTTATTCCATGGCGCTTTACATGTGGAAGAGGCTATTATAGACAAGTGCAATAAACATGAGCAAAACAAGGCACACACAAGTACAGAGGGAGAGAGGACCCTGCCCGCGGGGGCTTACAGTCTACAGGGGATGGGTGAGGATACACTAGGAGAGGGTCGATCTAGTTGTGCGGCGGTTCAGCAGACTAAGGATCACTGCAGGTTGTAGGCTTGCTGGAAGAGGTGGGTCTTCAGGTTCTTTTTGAAGGTTTCCCTGGTAGGCAAGAGTCTGATGTGTTGGGGTAGAGAGTTTCAGAGTATGGGGGAAGCACGGGAGAAGTCTTGTATGCGGTTATGGGAAGAAAAGATGAGAGGAGTAGAGAAGGAGATTTCGAGAGGATCAAAGGTTGCATGTGGGTAAGTACCGGGAGACCATGTCACAGATGTATGGAGGAGACAGGTTGTGGATGGCTTTGTATGTCATAGTTAGGGTTTTGAACTGGAGCCTCTGGACAATATGAAGCCAGTGAAGGGCTTGGCAGAGAGGGGCGGCTGGGGAAAAACTGGGAGACAGGTGGATTAATCGGGCAGCAGAGTGTAGGATGGATTGGAAAGGTGCCAGAGTAGTAGAGGGGAGACCAGAGAGTAGAAGGTTGCAGTAGTCGAGGCGGGAGATAAGGGCGTGCACTAGTTTTTGTGGTTTCATGGTTAAGGAATACACGGATCTGGGAAATATTTTTGAGTTTGAGTCGGCAGGAGGAGGCAAAGAAGGCTTGGATATGAGGCTTGAAAGAGAGGGCAGAGTCAAGGATCACCCTAAGGCACCGAGCGTGTGGGACTGGGGAAAGTGAGCAGCCATTGACATTGATGGATAGGTCTCGTGGAGGGTCAGAGTAAGATGGGGGAAAGATGATGAATTCTGTTTTGTCCATGTTCAGTTTTAGAAAGTGAGCAGAAAAGAAGGATGAAATGGCAGACAGACATTGTGGGATTTTGGTCAGTAAGGAAGTGAGGTCAGGTCCAGAGAGGTAGATCTGCGTGTCGTTAGCGTAGAGATGATACTGTTAACCGTGGGATTCTATGAGCTGTCCCAGGCCCAGAGGTGTATCTAGCGTTTCTGGCACCCGGGACAAGAATTCATTTTGGCGCCCCCCCCCCCTCCAAGGACATATGCCCCCCGTCAGCCCCATCATTGCCCTCTCCTCCCCCCACACACACACCATTCACTTATCTGCACATTCCCCTGCAGCGCGATACACACACACCCCCAATACTGAGCCACACACACACATACACAAACATATTCACAAACACACATACACATTCACACACACACATACACATTCACACACACACATACACATTCACACACACACATACACATTCACACACACACATACACATTCACACACACACATACACATTCACACACACACATACACATTCACACACACTCACATTCACACACACTCACATTCACACACACTCACATTCACACACACTCACATTCACACACACTCACATTCACACACACTCACATTCACACACACTCACATTCACACACACTCACATTCACACACACTCACATTCACACACACACACACACATACACACACATACACACACATACGCATACACATTCACACACACACACACTCACATACACACACACACACTCACACATACACACACATTCACACACACCTCTCACCTCTCCTCGCGCTCTGCCGCAGCAGCTCCATCGCCTTCCTCTGACACAGCCGGCCGCTGAATGATGACGTCATCCAGCGGTGCGTCTGTGTGAGAGGAAGCAGGAAGAAGACAGATCGTGCGGCTGGGCAGCGGAGCTGCAGGGATTTCTCCCTGCCCGCCGCAGCCACTCTGCAGGGGCTCCCCTCCCCCTCTGCACACATTGGGAGCCGGCACTCTGCAGCTTCTCTGTGCCGGCTGTCAGCTTGACAGTCGGCACAGAGAACAGCCGACTCCGAGTGCGGGGGCGGCAGAATGCAGCCGCCGGGGGAGACACTGTGGACCGCCGAATTAGGCGGCCCGACTGTGCCCCCCTGCCGTCTGCGCCCGGGGCAAATGCCCCCGCTGCCCCCCCTAGATACGCCACTGCCCAGGCCAAAGGTGTAGATGAAGAAGAGCAGGGGTCCTAGGACTGAGCCTTGGGGAACACTGACAGACAGTGGGTGAGGTGAGGAGGTGGTGTGGGAGAGGGAAACACCGAATGTTCGGTCTGTTAGATATGACGAGATCCAGGATAGGTCCAAGTATGTGATGCCAAGAAGACAGGTCCAGGAGAAGGAGGACAGAGTAGTGTTGTTTGCTCTTGGCGGTTAGTAGGTCATTGGTGACTTTAGTTAGGACAGTTTCAGTTGAGTGATGTGGTAGGAAGCCAGATTGTAAGCGGTCAAAGGTGGAGCAGGAAGAGAGGTGGGAGGACAGTTCAAGATGAAAATGCTGTTCCAGTAGTTTTGAGGCATAAGGGTGAACAGATATCGAGCAATAGCTAGACACACAGGATGGGTCGAGGGAGGGCTTTTTGAGGATGGGTGTGATCGAGGCATGCTTGAAGCATGAGGGGAAGACACCATTTGTAAGTGAGAGGTTGAAGAGTGTTTTAGGGTTGGGATGAAGACTGTGTTGAGGTTAAGGATGAGGTGGGACGGGAGCGGGTCAAGCATGTAAGTGGTGAGATGTGATCTTGACAGGAGGGTGGAGAGCTGATCTTCTGTCATGGTGGAGAAGCTGGTTTTGGAGGAACAGAGCTGAGAAGTGAAGAGGGGGGTGCTGGCCAAAGCTTTCTCTGATCGTATCGATCTTCTACTTAAAGAAGGAGGCAAATTCTTTGGCAGAAATGAGAGGAGAGAGAGGAGGTGCTGGGGGATGGAGTAGAGAATTGAAAGTGTTGAAAAGCTGTTTAGGGTTGTGAGACATGGAGGATATGAGAGATGACAAGTAAGTTTGTTTTGCGGCAGTGAGCGTGGACTTGAAGCTGGCGAGGGACTGCTTGTATGCGATGAAGTGCTAGGCATAGTGGGATCTCTTCCATTTCCGCTCAGCGACCCTGGAAGCCCATCTCAATTCTTTGGCCAGGCTGGTCAGTCAGGGCTGCCTGTTGATTGCATGAATTTTGCTATGTGTGAGGGGGGGCGGCCGAATCAAGTGTTGCTGTTATTGTGGTGTTATAAAAAGTGGCAGCAGCATCTGTGTCATGAAGCTATGTCTGTAAGAGGGAGAAAACTCAGAGTGATTGTAAATTGAGGTGTTTGAGATTTCTGCGAGGGTGAGTGAGCTTGTGGAGTGGGGGCTGTGCACTAGAAGAGGAGAGGGAAGAGAATGTCAGTAGGTTGTGGTCAGATAGGGGGAGGGGTTAGTGAGATTAGTAAGGGAACAGAGGCGGGTGAAGATAAGGTCCAGCGTGTTACCATCTTCGTGAGTGGCCGCAGAGGACCATTGAGTGAGGCCGTGAGCAATAGAAGTTCAGAGGCAGCTGAGGTGGAAGGGTCAATGGGGATGTTGAAGTCACCCATAATGATAGTGGGGATGTCAGCAGAGTGGAAATGAAGCAGCCAGGCGGTGAAGTAGTCGAGAAAGGTGGAGATGGCTACTTCTGGGGGGTGGTAGATGACAGCCAGCTGGAGGTTGGAGGGGGAGTAGATGCTGAAGGAGTGCACCTCAAACGAGGGGAGAGTAGCAGAGGGGGGTAGTGGAATTAGGGTAAAGGAGCAGGTGTCTGACAGGAGCAAGCCAACTTTTCCACCACGTTTGTTGCTGGGGCGGGGGGTATGGGAGTGATGGAATCCACCATAGGAAAGTGCAGCTGGAGAGGCAGAGTCAGAGGGGGTGAGCCAGGTTTCAGTGATGCCAAGGAAGGAGAGTTTGTTGGTGTCAAAGAGGTCATGGATAAAAGACAGTTTGTTGCAGACAGAGTGCATTCCATAGAGCTCCAGGTAAGGGGACTGGGGGAATGGAGGCTGGATGAATGGGTATGAGGTTATCATCATTACTAAGACGTATAGAGGATTGTGGCAGGTGGTTACAAATGAGTGTGGGGATGTGTTGAGGAGGGCCATATGCATTGCACATGATTTAACCAACTTCCTAGTGCCTGGGGACAATTGGTAACTCGCGATGACACCATGAGGTCTCCGATCCAAGGGCAGAGAGGCTTTCTTCCCTCTACCAGCACAGCATTTAGGGGGTTAAAGTGCAGGTACCGCTCCTGGCACTGAGAGTCATGAGTCAGCTGTCAGAATCAGCTAACACCCAGCGGCGATCGCCATGACGTAAATATAGCGCATTGGTTGGTAAGTTCTTCTGGACCATGACATATATGTACTGCAAATGTCGGGAAGGGGTTAAAGGGAAGCCATCATCTAAAATGATCTATTTAAATCCGGTTTTTATATTTAATGTAGGTTTGTAATTTTTGGGCACACCCCTAGCTATCCCTGCACCCCGGATTACTTCTGATAGTGAAGACGCCTGGGCAACATACCTTGCTGAGCTCCTGAATAAGCCCCATATCTATACCCCTCATTCACCCAAGGAAGTGGGGAGTAATAGTGTATGTATATACAGAAACCACACTAACAAGAGAGGACGTACACGGAACAGTGAAACACCAAACACACAAATATGCACTCACAGACAACAGAAAGGAACAATGGGTAGAAAAGGAAGGAAAACCAAATAGGAGAAGATGATGATTGGCACACATCCAAAACACCAATCGACAGTCACAGAACAATACTCCAAACGCCTCTACCAATAACCAACTCCTCCACTCCACACCAGACAGTAAAGACTAACACCGGTAATCCAGACTGCCAGAGGGCAGTATATATAGCAGAGTTGAGTGGCCAATACAGCACAGCTGAGATCATCCAAGCAGGAAGGCTTCAGATACTGAGCAGTTTAAGGCTACTTTCACACATCAGGTTTTTGCCGTCAGGCACAATCCGGCAAGTTTTGAAAATAACGGATCTGTTTTTTTTCCGCCGGATCCATTTTTTTTCTCATACAGTTGCATTAGCGCTGGATTGTGCCTGATGGCCATGTGTTTCATCCGTTTTTTGCCGGATCCATCTAAAATAATTTTTACGGTGGCCTGAGAAAACGTTCATAGTAACGTTTTTTCTGTCCGGCGAAAAAACGCCAAGCGACGATTCCAGTGATAAATGGATGAAACTGACATGTGAAATGATGACTTCGGCCTCCGAACCCGGTTTTCATGCATTCTTCATACAAATCATATACATCCCATTCTGGGAAATCTCTCTCTCTCCTCTCTGGAACAGCAAGTCCAAACTCTATCCCCAGGTTCATTTATAAAAAAAAAAAAAACAAACAAAAAAAAAAACGGATCCAACAAAAAAACCCAGATCCGTTGCATCAGTTTTTCACAATTTGCAACGGATCCGTTTTTTTTACAAATTTGCCAAATCCTGCCTAACGGCAAAAAACTGATGTGTGAAAGTAGCCTAACCCCTGCACTGCTAACAGACACCTGCATCGTTTAATATGAAGGTGAAATCCTTCTAATCAGTGCAGGAGTATGTGAAATCAGATACTGCGGTCTTCCCGCCCCTCTCTATCAGTAAACCCATGAGTCATTTTAAGATTATAGATTCCCTATAAGACATAAAAGTCTTATTAAGTAGTAAAATAAATATAATAAAAATTGTGAAAGTAGTATATGAAGCATGTGAGATTTCACATAGTAAATCATTGTGGTGACACTTTTCTTTAACTTCATTGAAACTGATAGTAAATACAACCCACAAACTGATGAAAGCTGGGGTTTCTATTAATTAAGAGATTCCAGATGGTTGTGCAGAGCAGTCATTTGCTTTCATGACTAATAGTGTTGTTCAGCATTTTACTCAGATTTTAGAGCCAAGGGGTGGGCATGTGTTAACATAATACATACAGAACCTAGTTGTTTCCCTGCCACTTTAGTGGTCCCAGGCAGTCCTGCAGGGCCACCCATCATTCACGTGACTGCCAATCACTGGATATAACAGTGACATTTCATGCATGGCACAAGACTGCTGAGGACAGTGTTTGGCTGCAGTTGTCACATAAGTGATGGACTTGACGCCATCAATGCAAAACTGGCAAGGACCACCTTAAAGGGAATCGGTCACCCCCAAAATCGCGGGTGAGGTAAGCCCACCGGCATCAGGGGCTTATCTATAGCATTCTGTAATGCTGTAGATAAGCCCCCGATGTATCCTAAAAGATGAGAAAAAGAGGTTAGATTATCCTCACCCAGGAGCGGTCCCGCCGCCTCCCATCTTCATCAGATGACGTCCTCTTCTGGTCTTCACACTGTGGCTCCTGCGCAGGTGTACTTTATCTTCCCTATTGAGGGCAGAGCAAAGTACTGCAGTGCGCAGGTGCTGGGCCTCTCTGACCTTTCCCGACACCTGCGCACTGTAGCACTTTGCTCTGCCCTCAACAGGGCAGCCAAAGTACGTCTGCGCAGAAGCAGCAGCGTGAAGACCAGAAGAGGACGTCATCTGATGAAGATGGGAGGCGCCGGACCAGCAGCGGGAACGCCCCTGGGTGAGTATAATCTAACGTCTTTTTTTCATCTTTTAGGATACATCGGGGGCTTACCTACAGCATCCCAGAATGCTGTAGATAAGCCCCTGATGCCGGTGGGCTTACCTCACCCGCGATTTTGGGGGTGACAGGTTCCCTTTAATGCATTTTCTTCTATTAACCCTGAACAGTGTCATCCCACAACTTAACTCATTTACATATAGTTACAGATCAAAGAAAGTCTGTACATTTAGGAGCAACAGAGGCTTCCCCATGAATACTTTTGGCTCCCACCTCTAAGGAGAAAGGGGTCAAATACTTATTTAATGACCAGTTATTTTTTGGTTCTGCCTTTGTCTCTACACATCATTGCACCCATGACATTTTTTCCACTGATGTGGATGTAGGAGGTATTATTTTTCAGCGCAGTTTGTGGGCAAATGTTAATTTCTGAAATTTATATAATATTCACCTACACTTTATTATTATTATTATTGTTATTATTATTATTATTTTTTATTTTTTTTTCTACAATTTATATTTCCCATGGAAAAAAGCCTGTTGAACTAATTAAGGTTATTATGGAGTTGTGGGTACCTAATATGAGTAGTTTTGATTAGATGTAATTAAAAATATTTACTGTGGAAAATACATTTTAGGATTTTAACTTTTTTACATTTTCCCTTAACGGTTAAATACAAATTAAATGAATAATTAACACAATACTGTGCTAAGGTTGTAGGGTTTAAGTTTTCTCACGATGAGTTTTTGTTGAGTTTTTTTATGCTGCGTATCCATCATGTAATACCATTAGGGAAGTGTCTGACTACAAATTTATTCTGAAAGACAATTACCCCAGGCATACCGCCAGTTACCCCAGGCATACCGCCAATTACCCCAGGCATACCGCCAATTACCCCAGACACACAGCCAATTACCCCAGACACACAGTCAATGTAATTAAGAACTGTATTCCATGTACAGAAGAGCAAAGAGTTCTACAAGTGATATGGTCTACATTCACAGAAGATCTGTGGTTAGTTCTCAAATATGTTTGGAATGTCCTTTCTGCCAAGTTCCTTAAAAACTGTGCTATTGTACCTAGAATTGATGCCTTGCTGCTCTTTTGAAGGCATAGGCTGGTCACACTAAATATTGACTTGATTTAGATTTCTCTTTTGTTCATTCACTTTACATTTTGGTAGCTGATAAAAACTTAACTATTAACATTTACAATTTCTAAGAGCATGCTTATTTTGCAGTGTTTCTTCTACACCTTCCTAAAACCTTTGCACAATACTATGCATATCGTACATAAATGCACACACAGCGTATCTAGTTTTTCACGGTTTTATACATACTTAGTTTTTCGGGAATCCTTAGAAGACAATACAAGAAGGAATAATAACCCGTATGTACATAAGTTACTAGCACATCTGATGTAGGTGTGCGAGCACTCACCTGGGTTATGCTGGGACAATATCCAGTGACCGTGTGGGGTTAATCGTCTGGTCCAATAGTCATTGCAGAAAATGCTATTCAATAAATGCACTCATTGAGCCCTATGTGGTCGGCAAAAGAAGTAATAAATACACAATACACTTCTGTCTACTATTAAAGGTCCCAGAGCAGGGCCGCTATCAGGGCATTACTGCCCTTACTGCTGTATGGGGCTAGGTGAGCAGCGGTACAGAGATGGGCCTGGGGCCCTACCTCTTGTGCTTCTGTTCATCAGGCCCCATAGTGCACTAAAGAGCTGTGTGCTGCGTTGGGAATTTTTTTGGAGCTGTGCACAGATGTCTAACCTAGACAGCTGTGCAGCTTCTGTTCCTTCCCTGGACTTCTGGTCAGGTGTCAGCATGTACAAGACGAGGTCATCGCGTATGCACCAACATGTACGAGGACACCAGAAGCAGAGCTGCATCTGCAGGGGATCCTCAGAGATATAAGCATGAAAAACTTTTTTTTTCTTTATAAAATAAATTAAATGGGTGAGGGGGGATGCACATGATGAAAGTGGCTGCATATGATGAAGGATGATAAAGGGGGCTGCAAATGATGAAGGGGAGGGGAACTGCACATGATGAAGGGTGGGCTGCACATGAAGGAGAGGGGGCTGCAAATGATGATGGAGGGGGCTGAAAATGATGATGGAGGGGGCTAAAAATGATGGAGAGGACTGAAAATGATGAAGAGGGGGCTGAAAATGATGGAGAGAGGGGTCGGAGGACTGCACATGATGAACGGAGGGGGACTGCACATGATGAACGGAGGGGGACTGCACATGATTAAGCGAGGGGGAGGAGGACAGCAAATGATGAAGTGAAGGAGATGGAAAATGATGAAGTGGGGGAGGGGGACTGCAAATGATGAATTGAGGTTGAGGGACAGCAATTGAATTGAAGGTGGGTGATGGGGAGAGCAAATGAGGACCTGGGAGGAGAGCAAATAATAATGCATTTTGAGGGTGGGGGAGTAAATGATGTATTGAATGTGGGGGAAGAGCAGTTGATAATGAATAGAGGAGGAGGTGGGAGAGAGAGAAGACATGACAATATAAGAATCGGGAGAGTGGGGGGCATTGAGGATACAGTGAATGGTAAAGAAGTGAGGGAAAGAGTACAGGGGCTAATTAATTTATATATTTATTAGGTGGGGAAAGTGACTATTAATAGTTGGTGGGGTCAAAGTGGTGGATTATAATTTCAATTTATAATGATGGGTTGTATACTAACTAATTATATATTAATAGTGGGTGCACGTCTGTATTCAACTGCGTAGTGTAGAAAAAAGGGAAAAAGCAGGCAATGTGCTCTTGAAGAGGTGCTCTACATAACTACCGTATTTTCTGGTGTATAAGACGACTGGGCGTATAAGACGACCCCCAACTTTTCCATATAAAATATGGAATTTGGGATATGCCCGCTGTATAAGACGGGGGTCATCTTATACACCCAGTCATCTTATACGGCGTGTGGTTCCCAGGGTCTGAAGGAGAGGAAACTCTCCTTCAGGCCCTGGGATCCATATTCATGTTAAAAATAAAGAATAAAAATAAAAAATATGTATATACTCACCCCTCCGAGAAGCCTGGCTGTCACTGCTGCAAGCGTCTGCCTCCATTCCTAAGAATTGCAGAGCATGAAGGACCCTCGATGACGTCGCAGTCCTGTGATTGGTCCGTGACCGCTCATGTGACCAGTCACCTGACCGTGACATCATCGAAGGTCCTTCACGCTCTGCAATTCTTAGGAACGGAGGCAGACGCTTGCAGCGGTGACAGCCAGGCTTCTCGGAGGGGTGAGTATATACATATTTTTTATTTTTATTCTTTATTTTTTACATGAATATGGATCACAGGGCCTGAAGGAGAGTTTCCTCTCCTTCAGACCCTGGGAACATCCAGGATCGCTCCCTGCACATGCCGTACCTGGCGTATAAGACGACCCCCGACTTTTGGGACAATTTTTAGGGGTTAAAAAGTTGTCATACGCCGGAAAATACGGTATGTGTTATTTTATGCAGAGAAGTCCTGGCTGGAAAGTGATGGCGGTCTGCACTGCATGAAAAAGAAAGATGAAGGACTTCAACTAGTGACGTCACTGGTAAGTCAGGGAATCTGTCACCTCATTTATTGCATATAAGCTGCGGCCACCGCCATTAGGGGCTTATCTACAGCATTCTGAAATGCTGTAGATAAGCCCCCGATGTAACCTGAAGGATAAGAAAAACAAGTTAGATTATACTCACCCAGGGGTGGTCAAGGGTTTGAGTCTGATGGGCGTCGCGAGTCCGGGTCTGGTGCCTCCCATCTTCATGCGATGATGTCCTCTTCCTTGCTTTTGCCATATTATATGATAATATGTGGTCTGGTCATGGTGTGGATATATGTATTTGTTCCTTGTAGGTGGTATCATTCGGTCACTATTCCATGGTAATATGTGATCTGGTCATGGTGTGGTGGCATTTCTCCCTTGTATGTGGTAGTATTCGGTCACTATGTGGTGGTAATATATGGTCTGGTCATGGTGTGATAGTATTTGTTGGTATTTGTTCCTTGTATGTGGTATTAATGGTCATTCTAAAAAAAATGTATGTGACTCGTTCCCTTAAAGAAAAATGAATACAAATATACCTAAAAAGAGTATTGGATATTTTAAGAAAGGTGTAACGCAGATTAGAGTAGAGTATGGCCCAGGCAAAAGTGTCTACCTTGTCATGGTGGTGGCTTAAAAAATCTTTTAGCCAAAACAAAAGCTGCTGGCTATGTATGTAATCTGGTGTTAGATAGGAACTGTTAATGTCTGATTGGTGAGGACTTTGTGCAGAAGTTGAATTTTTCCAACAGTGGACGGTGGGACTGTGAAAGGTTCGAGGTGTGGAGGCGGAGCTGGGGTGGAGCCTGGGTGGAGTCTCAAGCTGGCCCCAAAATTTTGCTAGTAAGGAGCCCTGAAGTTCCTAGTGGCAGCCCTGTCTGATAGCTGGGGACCCAACCTTTCTGCTGCGAGATTGCAGACGTTTTAGCCCCGAGCCATGAATTTACAATTGAGTGTGATTAAAGTCCAGAACCAAGTGCTGTAACAGTGCTGGCATTGCTATCCAAAGGAGAAGGGGCTTAAGGAGAAATATACATATGTATAGCTAAAGGTACCTTCACACGAACGAAACGACTTTGTAACGATATTGCTAGCGATCCGTGACGTTGCAGCGTCCTCGCTAGCGATATCGTTTAGTTTGACACGCAGCAGCGATCAGGATCCTGCTGTGATGTCGCTGGTCGCTGAATAAAGTCCAGAACTTTATTTGGTCGTCCGATCGCCGTGTATCGTTGTGTTTGAAAGCAAAAGCAACGATACCAGCGATGTTTTACACTGGTAACCAGGGTAAACATTGGGTTACCAAGCGCAGGGCCGCGCTTAGTAACCCGATGTTTACCCTGGTTACCAGCGTAAAAGTAAAAAAAAAAAACAGTACATGCTCACCTGCGCGTCCCCCAGCGTCTGCTTCCTGACACTTACTGAGCGCCGGCCCTAAAGTGAAAGTGAAAGCACTGCGGTGACGTCACCGCTGTGCTGTTAGGGCCGGAGCTCAGTCAGTGTCAGGAAGCAGACGCTGGGGGACGCGCAGGTGAGCATGTACTGTTTGTTTATTTTACTTTTACGCTGGTAACCAGGGTAAACATCGGGTTACTAAGCGCGGCCCTGCGCTTAGCAACCTGATGTTTACCCTGGTTACCCGGGGACCTCGGCATCGTTGGTCGCTGAAGAGCGGTCTGTGTGACAGCTCTCCAGTGACCAAACAGCGATGCTGCAGCGATCGGCATCGTTGTCGCTATCGCTGCAGCGTCGTTTCGTGTGAAGGTACCTTAAGGAAAGAAGCATTGCCATACAGAATAAGCATATTATTGCTTTACTAGATGGTGGCCTGATTCTAACGCATCAGGTACTCCAGAATATGTATGTAGTTTATTTATGTAGTTTTAAGTATAATGCAATATATACACAGGATTCGGCTGGCCGCGACCAATTAGCGAAATGTGGTTCAAATTACGCGCCAATTCGCAGCGGACTGCACCTGTCGCTGATTGGTCACACCCGGCCGCGAACAATCAGTGAAGCCAGGGCCGGCTCCAGGTTTTTGAGGGCCCCGGGTGAAAGAAGTCTCAGTTGGCCCCCTCTTTAACACATACCACGATTCATGGTGCACAGATACAGCAGAAAAATCTAGCACAGACAAGTAGCGTATAACACAGCCCACATAGTCTATTGCCCAGCCACATAGTCTATTGCCCAGCCACATAGTCTATTGCCCAGCCACATAGTCTATTGCCCAGCCACATAGTCTATTGCCCAGCCACATAGTCTATTGCCCAGCCACATAGTCTATTGCCCAGCCACATAGTCTATTGCCCAGCCACATAGTCTATTGCCCAGCCACATAGTCTATTGCCCAGCCACATAGTCTATTGCCCAGCCACACGCTAGACCGCTACGTCATCATCTCGCGAGACCGCAATGCATGGACCGGTCACCGGAGCGTCGCGAGGAGCGGGAAAGGCCTCGGCTGGATCCGGAGGCCGACAGAATGCGAGTATATAATGATTTTTTTTTGTATTATTATTTTTAACATTAGATCTTTTTACTATTGATGCTGCATAGGCAGCATCAATAGTAAAAAGTTGGTCACACAGGGTTAATAGCAGCGTTAACGGAGTGCGTTACACAGCGGCATAACGCGGTCCGTTAACGCTGCCATTAACCCTGTGTGAGCGCTGACTGGAAGGGAGTATGCGGGCACTGACTGCAGGGGAGTAGGGAGTGGCCATTTTGCTGCCGGACTGTGCCCGTTGCCGATTGGTCGTTTTGCCGCGACCAATCAGCGACTTGGGATTTCCGTTACAGACAGACAGACAGACAGACAAACGAAGTGACCCTTAGACAATTATATAGTAGACTAGATTGTGGCCCGATTCGAACGCATCGGGTATTCTAGAATATGCATGTCCCCGTAGTATATGGACAATGATGATTCCAGAATTCGCGGCAGACTGTGCCAGTCGCTGATTGGTCGAGGCAACCTTTATGACATCATCGTCGCCATGGCAACCATTATGACATCTACGTCGATACTGTGCCCGTCGCCTGGCGGCCTCAACCAATCAGAGACGCGGGATTTCTACGTCGATACTGTGCCCGTCGCTGATTAGTCGAGGCCCAGGCGGCCTCGACCAATCAGACGTGGGATTTCCAGGACAGACAGAAAAACCCTTAGACAATTATATATATATATAGATTATAACTGCGTATTGATAATGATCAGTTAGCAGCAGCTGTTCTATCGTACAAGTATTCTGACAACTCTGATTTGGGGGGCCTAAATGCAAAAATAATCCACAGAGATCAAGTCCTATTATATTTTAGGTATTTATGGGGCAACTAGTATACATTTCCCCCTTTTTTTTTTCAGTTCTTAATTATGGATTGTTTCGATTTATTCAAAGCGGTGAGAATGCTTTTCAAAATTTGGATATGGCAGCCAGTAACATACATCTCGTTAGTTCTTGTATTTGGTGAATAAGACATAATTCCAGTTGGATGAAACCCATTCCAACCAAAATGTCAGTATTACCAGTACCAGCATATAGAATACAAAGAGCCAAGATGAAAATATTTATTTCCAACAATCATGTGAAAAAGAAGAAATTCATTTTAGAAAGTTTTTCTGGAGAAACAAAGATTTATTAAAAAATTTTTGGAGGGGGTATTACGGCTGTTCTCCATGCCTGTTTGGTATAATTTTACCCAAGAAGACTGAAGTCTTGAGGTCACATTATCAAGATTGTCAATTTGTTACAAAATGCTACTGATGTCAACTAAGACAAAGAAGAGTTAAAATATAAAATCGCTAAATGATCTTAATGTACTGGGATCAGTCAGGTTAAAAAAAAGTTGAGCAATTCTAGAGAAATAAGGCATTTCCTATTGTTCACATTTATAAAGTCTCTTTAAAAGCTTATGCGATTCGGTGACTGAAGTTTATGGAAATGAAAGAGTCAACCAAGCCAAATGGAACATCAGCAGCCATCTCTCCGATATGTGGCTGCAACAGTGGGTCTAGGTCCTCGCAATGGGAGAACGCCTCCACTAACCTTTGACAACACTTCCCTACGTTATGTCAGCGGCAGTTTTTAATGTCCTTTTTTATTAGGATGTTAGAAGGGTGAAGGTGAATCTGTCACCAGGGTCTTCCTAACCCATCAGCAAGCAGCATGATGTAGGGCAAAGACCCCGATTCCAGCGATTTGTCCCAGTTTTCTCGGCTGCAGATCTACCAGTTCTCTGAATGCGGAGTTCTGTATAAACCCCTGCATCAGCTGTATACACTGTGCATAGGCAGAAATCTGTCAATTCACAATGGAGGAGAGGTTATACAGAACTAATGAATATGGAGAACTACCTGGCAGCAGGATTACTAGTCCTGTTTGTGAAAATCTCCTGCTGATAAAACAATAATTTTACCAAAACTACAGCAATTGGCTCAGTAAGTAAGACATAACAGGAATCCGGTTCTCTGTCTTTTTATCATGCTGCTCTTAGATTAAGTGGCAAAAAACCTGGGGACATATTCCTTTCAAAATTTAGCAGCAATTTTCGTTTTCATTTTTTTAAGTAAATTTACCAATACTATTTTTTATGGACCTATTCAGTTTTTAAGGGATTTTGAGCTACCTACATATTAGCAAAGCCCCAATTAGTGATACCATTTTAAAAACTGAACCATTCAAATTATTCAAATGTGTTAACCCTTCAGATGTTTTCCAGGAATTAATGCAAAGTGGAAAGACATCTATTTTAGTAGAAAAAAAATGTAATTTTTCTTTGATTTAGTCACATGTTTGTAATGTTCACAAAATATAATTGGGGAAAATGGACCATAAAATTTGTTATTCAACTTCTACCGAATGTGGCCTTATTCCTACTGCAGTATTGGCATACGGAAGGGCTAGAAAGAAAGGAATGGCAATTGAATTTGAAGCATAAATTTGGCTGGGATAGATTGCGGTAAATGAGGTGAATGAAGTGTTAATGAAAGAAAATGAACCCCACAATTTATTTTGCAATTTCTCCCAAACACACATATGTGGTCAAAAACAAATGCTGGGGCACATGGTAGGGCTCGGAAAGCAAAGGGCACTATTTGATTTTTGAAATTGAAATTTGTCTGGAATACACTGCAGATGCCATTTTGTATTTGCAGAGAGGATTAGGTGCAAAAATAGCAGAACACCCCCTCAAGTAAGCCCATATTGGAAACTAAACCAATCAAGGAATTTCTCTGGACGTAGTGAACATTAACAGAATTTTACAAGAGTGGGCTGTGAAAACAAAAAATTATGTTTTTTTTCCACTAAAATGTTACGTTAGCCTCAGATTTTTCAATTCACACAAGGGGCAAAAGTAGAAAAATAGTAGAAAAATAAAGATACTGCTGGAAAAGAGGCCAGACAACGTCCAAAGGGTCTCTCATTATAGTGAATGGTTCTGTTGGGGGTTTTGGTCTGGATAACGATTTTAGGGGGATTTTGATGGAAACCCCACGTTAAGTGCTCAGTTTAGAGCCCAGGATAAACATCTACCCAGCCTTATACTGATTTTTGAGGGGCAAAATGAACAGATAAACAGCAGATCAAAAATTGTTTTTATATTTATGCCATACATTGTGTGTTTTTACTTTAGTCACTGGGTCAGAGTACATAAGCAAGATTACAGCAAAAGATTTATATACAGCACTTAACACCTCATTTACATATGAACAAAAATGCAGATTTATTGGCAATGCAGCAACAGATAGAAGATATAAAAGGGAATATGGATATAGCTTTTAATGACCTTGCCCATACATGTGGTTTGGGGTAGGTGGGTGACCTTATTGAGAGATTCCCCTTAACAAGATTATATCAAGCATAGAGTATGGTTTGTTTCTTTTTAAAATTTCTATTATAATATCTAATATATACGGTAATTGCCTAGAATACTACTTCCTGCAATTTGTGCCAACTTCCGTGGCTTTGTCCGGAGCTAATGTCCGGAGCTAATGTCCGGAGATAAGTGACGTCACCAGTGTCCAACACCCAGGCAGAGCACAGGGGCCCCAGGCAGCATATGGGGCCCCAGGCAGAGCACAGTGGCCCCAGGCAGCATATGGGGCCCCAGGCAGAGCACAGGGGCCCCAGACAGCCTATGGGGCCCCAGGCAGAGCACAGTGGCCCCAGGCAGAGCACAGGGGCCCCAGGCAGCATATGGGGCCCCAGGCAGAGCACAGGGGCCCCAGGCAGAACATGGGGCCCCAGGCAGAACATGGGGCCCCAGGCAGAACATGGGGCCCCAGGCAGAACATGGGGCCCCAGGCAGAACATGGGGCCCCAGGCAGAGCACAGGGGCCCCAGGCAGAGCACAGGGGCCCCAGGCAGCATATGGGGCCCCAGGCAGCATATGGGGCCCCAGGCAGAGCACAGGGGCCCCAGGCAGAGCACAGGGGCCCCAGGCAGAGCACAGGGGCCCCAGGCAGCATATGGGGCCCCAGGCAGAGCACAGGGGCCCCAGGCAGAGCACAGTGGCCCCAGGCAGAGCACAGGGGCCCCAGGCAGAGCACAGGGGCCCCAGGCAGAGCACAGGGGCCCCAGGCAGAGCACAGGGGCCCCAGGCAGCATATGGGGCCCCAGGCAGAGCACAGGGGCCCCAGGCAGAGCACAGGGGCCCCAGGCAGCATATGGGGCCCCAGGCAGAGCACAGGGGCCCTAGGCAGCATATGGGGCCCCAGGCAGAGCACAGTGGCCCCAGGCAGAGCACAGGGGCCCCAGGCAGAGCACAGTGGTCCCAGGCAGAGCACAGGGGCCTCAGGCAGAGCACAGGGGCCCCAGGCAGAGCACAGTGGCCCCAGGCAGAACATGGGGCCCCAGGCAGAGCACAGTGGCCCCAGGCAGAGCACACACCAAATCGGAGGCCGAGGGGCCCCGCCAACCAAATCGGAGGCCGAGGAGCCCCGCCCACCAAATCGGAGGCCGAGGGTCCCCGCCCACCAAATCGGAGGCCGAGTGTCCCCGCCCACCAAATCGGAGGCCGAGGGTCCCCGCCCACCAAATCGGAGGCCGGGGGTCCCCGCCCACCAAATCGGAGGCCGGGGGGCCCGGCCCCGCCCACCAAAGCGGAGGCCGAGGGGCCCCGCCCACCACATCGGAGGCCGAGGAGCCCCGCCCACCAAATCGGAGGCCGAGGGTCCCCGCCCACCAAATCGGAGGCCGAGGGTCCCCGCCCACCAAATCGGAGGCCGGGGGGCCCGGCCCCGCCCACCAAAGCGGAGGCCGAGGGGCCCCGCCCACCACATCGGAGGCCGAGGAGCCCCGCCCACCAAATCGGAGGCCGAGGGTCCCCGCCCACCAAATCGGAGGCCGAGGGTCCCCGCCCACCAAATCGGAGGCCGAGGGTCCCCGCCCACCAAATCGGAGGCCGGGGGTCCCCGCCCACCAAATCGGAGGCCGAGGGGCCCGGCCCCGCCCACCAAAGCGGAGGCCGAGGGGCCCCGCCCACCACATCGGAGGCCAAGGGGCCCCGCCCACCACATCGGAGGCCAAGGGGCCCCGCCCACCACATCGGAGGCCAAGGGGCCCCGCCCACCAAATCGGAGGCCGAGGGTCCCCACCCACCAAATCGGAGGCCGAGGGTCCCCGCCCACCAAATTGGAGGCCGAGGGTCCCCGCCCACCAAATTGGAGGCCGAGGGTCCCCGCCCACCAAATTGGAGGCCGAGGGTCCCCGCCCACCAAATCGGAGGCCGAGGGTCCCCGCCCACCAAATCGGAGGCAGAGGGGCCCCACCTGTGAAAATTTTACTGTGAAAATACCTGATGGGCACACAAGTATGCGCCAGTATGGGTACTAAGAGCTTTTCCACATAATAATGAAATATTTTAAAATGTCATAGAACATACCAATATACATAGTTATTGATACATATTATTTATTATTTACATTATTGTTCTTAAGCAAAGAACCGTTGTTGTGGCATTTGCCACAACACGCAAAGTTGTTGTCTGATGTCTTTCATCACTCCCCTCATAAGCATGTTCATGGATCCTGTGTAACTGTACCTTAAATAACAAGAATTGTCAAGAGCTGGTGAGTGCAGCCATTTTTTGTTCTTTCTTACTATTATTTATTAATTGTATTATTCTTACATTTGAATAAATAAAGTATATATGGATTCTAGACTCCCGATTCTTTAGAATCGGGCTGCCATCTAGTATATTATATACATACACATACGCACATACATACATACACACACACACACACACACACACACACTGGGTACAATAGATGAAATCACACTTTCCCCTGTCCCGAAAATCCGCTGCCTGGGAATAGCCATGGATTCTGCCCTGCCCTTCAAACCTCACATCCAAGCTCTCGCCACCCCCTCCAGCTCAAAAATATTTCCAGAATCCATTCTTTCCTCAATCCTCACTCTACCAAAATGCTTGTGCATGCCCTAATCATCTCCCGCCTCGACTACTGCAACATCCTCCTCTGTGGCCTACCGTCTAACACTCTCGCTTCCCTGCAGTCCGTCCTTAAACTCTGCTGCCCGACTACCGTAATTTATCTCTCTCCTCGCTACACTCCTGGGTGACCTTATTGAGAGATTCCCCTTAACAAGATTATATCAAGCATATGGTTGGTTTCTTTTTAAAATTTACATTATAATATATATATTATATACATACACATATGCATACACACACACAATATATATATATATATATCTTTTTTGATGGGCTGATAAATGAAAAAGAAACCCAAAGTACAGTAGAAATGATAAATTTGCAGATGGCATAGTCATTTTCAGCAACATTGATTTGGAAAATTTCCTTCGGCGTTCTGCTTCTGTCTAGGCTTTTTGGGGGCTTGGAATTTACATGATAAAATCATTTATAGCTTGCTGCTGCTTATGGAGCATTTTTAACACTGCTGGAGGGTAATTCCACCTATGAGGGGACTTTCATCTTACAATAATGAGAAAACAAGTACCGTAGTTAAATTTCTACAGATGGCACAATGGACTGGGGGGCCACACAATGCTGAGTGGTATAAGCAAAGTCTAGGAGACTGGTAAAAGTTCTTGCACAATCTTAAATGTCACATGGATTTCACACATGAAACCACAACCTGCTCATTATTGGTCATTAACCAGCAAACCATTATGTAAAAATTCGGCAAAGAGGTATCAAAATAAACATTTACTGTATTTTTCGAACTATAAGAGGCAGAAATAACTAAAGCCCAAAAGTAGGAAAACATTTTTTTTTTTACTGCAGATATCCAGTGCAGTTGATTACGCACAGACGCACATCCGAAACGTTGCCACGCCGATAAGGCATTAGGGTATGTGCACACGTCCGGATTTCTTGCAGAAATTTCCTGAAGAAAACCGGAAATTTTCTGCAAGAAATCCGCATTTTTTTAGGCGGGAACACTTCGGGGGCCATCAGACGGTGAGTATAGGACTATTTTTTATTGTAATTCTTTTTTTTTGACCAATTATATGGTGCTTAGTCCGTGGAGGAGAGTCTCCTCTCCTCCACCCTGGGTACCAACCGCACATAATCTGCTTACTTCCCGCATGGTGTGCACAGCCCCGTGCGGGATGTAAGCAGATCAATGCATTCCTAGGTGTGCGGAATCCCCGCAATTCCGCATTTTTAATGAACATGTTGCTTTTTTTTCTGCGATGCGATTTTTTCCGCGAAAAAAAATGCGGAATACCCTGTAAATAATAGGAGGCATATGTAAGTGTTTTTTTGCGTTTTTATCACGTTTTTATAGCGAAAAAATGCGAAAAAAACGCAAAAAATCCTGAACGTGTGCACACGGCCTTTTTTTCAATTATTTTGTGCTGCTTTTCCTTTTTTTTTAGTTTATTACTTTTTGACCATTGGATTGCTGGTCGGAAGAGCTCTGCATGCCTTGTAAGGTAGTAATTTGATGCTGTTCCAATTTTTTCACTATATATATATATATATATATACATATATACACACACACAGCCATTATGCCAACCATAGTGCTCCCTGATCATACCAGTTACAGTGCCGCTGTGCAATGCCAACCACACTACTCCCTGGTGCCCGTTAAAGTGCCATAAAGTACTAGTTGACCATCAGCATTAGGGACAGCACAGCACAGTCTCCTGTGACCACCAGTCAGAATCAGTAAGCAGGAGCTGAACTGATGGGAATCCATGTGCTCCGTAAAGGGCCCCGTACACAATAGAACAACCATCTCTCCCAGCTCATCCATACACAGGACCATCTCTCTGCTGAGCTTGCTCATGTTTTCAATGAGAAAGCCAGACCTCTGTGGGTGCGGCTTATTTCTCCAAAAAAGGGTCAGTAGTCCAAAATAGGACATGGCAGGTGTTTATCTCCCTGACAACTTGTCAAGGAAGAGTAGGGAGGAGCCATGCCCAATAGACTGTTGGCCAAGTTCGTTGAGATCCATCCACATTATTCTAATGTGTATGTGGGCCTTAAAAGTTAGGATGAGGAAAGCATCAGGGCAGCTCCGGCATTTGGGAAGGAATACAAATGTTAGTTGTTATGAAGAACACCCATTCACAACAATCGTGCAGTCTAAAGAAGCAGCTGATCACCTGATAAAGAAGCCAAATGTTCTTAAGTTTGAGAAATTATCTTTTGGTTTGCACAAAAGATAGTAGTTTTCGGCAGCGCATCGTCCCGTGTAAACAGAACTTGCGCTGTCAAGAACAATGGCAGCTTATTGTTTAGTTTGCATCTGAATCACGGTCACAGCCCGTGTAAACAGACTAACAACTGCTGACTAACATGTTGGCAGTCGTTTGAAGTTGTGCATCGCAGTGTGTAAACGCATTTTTAGTACCACGTTACACAAACCTGCGTATCAGTTATAATAATTAAGTCAGGAGAGAACATTGAAGATTGCTGCATAAATATTAGAAAAAAATGTCTCCCCAATTGTTAAAAAAATATGCAGTGTATTCTGGCATGTGCCTCATGTAATGACCATGAGTAGTTATGCTTACAGACTGCTGGGCCTAAGGCAGCCTCGGTGGAAAGTCATGCCAAGCAGTCTGTAAGCATAGAGTGATTACAACTGTGCAGCTAACATGTCTATCTTACTTAGTATGCAAATTGCCTCTTCAGAGAAAAAGAGGTCTTGAACTCTATAGCGTCACCTGTTGGAAGTAGCGATCCTACAAGTCACAATCAACCCTCTAACGAGTCGTGCAATATGACTTGGGATAAAAGCCAAATCAGTATCTCAATTCGCAGACACGGTGTTTTGGGCTGTTGGCCCTCGTCAGTGCGAAGCATGAGAACTGATTTGGCTAGGTGAGAGGCTCTGGACTGGGGTCTAAGGGGTAACGTTTCTCCTTATGGAGAGTGACATACCAGCTGGCTTGTCAAGGCCTTGGAGAAACCTTACCCCTTATCTTACTTAGCACATTGAACCAAATATTTATATCACATGCTCCACTTTGATAAATTAGCTGGAATATTTACTAAGAACAATTTTCAATTCCATGGTGGCGCATCTGCAGAGGAACAGAAGGAACAGGCCATTTGAAGCCAGGTGTCCCCGCAGTCTGACCATGACTGCTGGGTGTTCCAGCTCCAGGAACACTTGTGATCTCCTAATCTTTAAATGGCTATGCAAGGCTACAGTCACATATCCATGTGAGTTATATTACAGGATAGAAATTAACTAAATTATTTTGTCAGGTGACATCCTAGTGGCATGTTTTATTTCTCTTCTGTATTTTTTCACTAAAAGCAGGTAGCATATCTTTTTAGGAATTGACTCTTAAAGGATTATAATAATTATTTGATTTCTATAGCACCAAGATATTCTACAGCGCTTTACATTCAGTATAAAAAAAAGGTGAAACTCAGATAGAACACTGGAGTACAAAGTATGTTTTCCGTGTTTCATCTGTTTTATACAAATCCCCATAGACTTTAGAAGGCCACTATACTATATGGAGGGTTGTGGGGGCCATCATACTATGTGTGTGGGACTAAGGAGGCCATTATGCTCTGTTGGGGTGACTGTGGGAGCAACCCTACTGTGTTTGGGGGGCACATTTGTTGACATCAAATTTTATGAAGACCATTTAAGGGGTATCTTAGTACGTGATAACACAGGGGCTTCAAGAAGGGAAAAATTATTTTTAAAGGGCTGCAAAGTGGAGACATATGCTCTTCTGTGACTCTGTTGAATGTTATTATTTTTGTTTGGTGGGGGAGGACTAGTGCTATGGGGTCCCACTATTTCTATGCCCTGTATCTATTCCTCAACACATGAAAAGTATTTCAAGTTCTAAGGTTAGAATTATGTAACAAAGTGACCAGAATATAAACATCCATGTAGAGCATTCAATTTATAGAAAATGTGATCACATTGTAGGCAATAAAAAAAAAAGTGTTACATTCCTCCTAGGGATTTATAATTGCCCTGTTAGATCCCAAGAGGATTGTATTACACACCCGGATAAAAAAGGGGAACTGGTGATTAAGAATAAAGCTCTCATAAGCAGCTGCTCATATCATTCGAACATGCATAATGTACGGTAAATGTTACTGGAGGAACGAGAGAGAAAAGGAACAGTAGTAGGGACAAGGTAGAATAGACTGCCTGCTGATAATACCACTGCACACTACCAGTGAAATAAGAAAAACTGACAATATTCAAATATACAAATAAAGAATGGGATGGGTAGTAATTACAACTCATTATTAGTTTAATACCTTGTCTGTGGTTATGGGGTGGCACCAAGCTGGAACTGGAACTGGACGTGGAACTCGCTGGGCTTGGCTGTCCAGACTGTAAAGAGGAAAATAAAAATTAGATCAATTGCATGTTACATTTAAAAGAGACACTTGCGGGACAGTCTTCAAAGGCAGACTCCACAGAAGTTGCATATATATATATATATATATATATATATATATATATACACACACACACACACACACATACATACATATACGTACACTTGGTACAATAAATGAAATCACACTTTCCCCTATCCCGAAAATCCAGTGCCTTGGAATAACCATGGATTCTGCCCTGTCCTTCAAACCGCACACCCAAGCTCTCGCCACCTCCTGTCGCCTCCGGCTCAAAAATATTTCCAGAATCCATTCTTTCCTCAACCCTCACTCTACCAAAATGCTTGTGCATGCCCTAATCATTTCCCGCCTCGACTAATGCAACATCCTGCTCTGTGGCCTACCGTCTATAACACTCTCGCACCCCTCCATTTCATCCTTAACTCTGCTGCCCGACCAATTAATCTCTCTCCTTGCTACACTCCTGCTTCCCCTCTTTGCAAATCCCTTCACTGGCTCCCAATTTCCCAGTGTATCCAGTTTAAACTACGAACACTGACCTACAAAGCCATCCATAACCTTTCTCCTCAGTATATTTCCGAAATAACCTCTTAATATCTTCCCTCACGTAATCTCCGGTCCTCCCAAGAACTCCTCCTCTCCTACACGCTTATTCGCTCCTCACCCAATCGCCTCCAAGACTTCTCCCCAATATCCCCTGTTACGGAACCCCCCAGCACCCAGAATATGTTGTGCAGTTATATGTATGTATAATAGGTTCCATGTGAGATGCACGTCCCTAATGCATCAGCCCACAGGCTGCGCCCCTGGGCAGAGGGGACAAGATATCCCCCTTCTGACCTCCCCCCCTTTGTAATTCCCACAGTAAATATCGGCAGGCTCGGCCACCTGCGGCTATTGTAATGTATGTCTGGCCTGCCACTTTTCAATTGGCCCGCCCTCTGTATCTGTGTGATATATTCTGTGTCCTGTGAGTAAAGTGTTGTCACACTGGAAATACGTGGAGAAGCAGTGATCTTTTAATATGCGCCCATGTAACTAAGCAATTCCAGCCAGCGTCCTTCATTCAGACTCCAGCCAAAGCAGAGTGGACCTCCTGAAACACGGGGTGGTACTGAAAGAGGTACTCCAGCACGGTAGACCCCGTTACATCCCCCATCCTCTGGAATTCTGTGCCGCAACACGTCCGGTTATCCACCACATTTGGATCATTCAGACGGATCCTGAAAACTCATCTCTACAAAAAAGCTTACAGCCTGTAATGACCACCTCAACACCATTGGAGCTCCTGCAACCCCCGACCTACTGTCTCCTTCCCCAACATCCTGTAGAATGTAAGCCCGCAAGGGCAGGGTCCTCGCCCCTCTGTATCAGTCTGTACTTGTTAGTTTGCTTACTGTAAGTGATTTTTTTAATTTGTATGTAACCCCTTCTCATGTACATGGAATCAGTGGTGCTATATAAATAATAATCATAAGGGCACTGGACAGATTGGACCTTTATTACACAAATGATCGTGAATATGCTGTACTGGTGTCATCTCCCCTGCATTCAGCATTGTGATGGGGGTAATACTTAAGAAGTGTCAGGCAGCTTACAGCGCGCCCTGTCAGCTCGTCTCAGGAATATTTTCATTAGGATTACGTTGTCAGTAAATCCAGAGGAGCCTGGAGACTGCAAGTAGCGAGGAAGCAGTGAAAAGCCCTAGAGCTTAGCTGCATCTTTCTGCACATTCACCAAATAAGCCCAACAGTTGCTGCACCCTGTAAATCAATCCATTGTTACTGTTCATAATGAGCCGACAGATTTACAGCCTTCCACAGCCCTTTTCTCACAATTCGAAGATGCTGGCCTGCTAGCAGAATCAGATGCTCAAGTTTCTAGCAGCAATATTATGTGGAGTTTCTTTAATTATCTCTTAAAAGGGGTTGTCCATGACTTCTTTAAAAAAAAAAAAAAAAGTCTAAAACAAGAACCATGACTCTTGTTAAATGCTCCGATGCTGCTGCTCTGATGGTCCCCGCAAGTCCAAAAGTGATGACATTGCATTCATTGTTCACGTTACCACTGACTCAGCGATGATGCTGGCATAGATACCATGTAGCCGCTGAATACAGCTAATGTAATGCAGCTATTACATGAATGATGAATATTAGATAGTAACCATCATTTTTGTTTTTATTTCATAAATCAATAATACAAATAAAAATAAGCAGCTTTATAATATAACGTATCAGAGAAATCTGCTTCTTTCTCCTCTTCCGATTCTCAATTCAAGGATAATAACTGTAAAATCTGTATTCAATGATTTTCCCATTGCTGGATAGAAAATGACAGTTGCTGCTTTTAAAATTCTATGGAGGGTGGGGGTAGCCAGAGCTTGAGTCAGGCCCAGACATTCTACTAATTATTTAAATGAATGATCAGTCGAGGAGGTGAAAGAAGCAGATTTTTCTGATAAGATACAGTCGTGACCGATAGTGTTGGCACCCTTGAAATTGTTTCAGAAAATTAAAGCATTACTCACAGAAAATTACTACAATTATACATTTTGATATGCACATGTTTATTTCCTTTGTGTTGATTGGAACAAACCAAAATAAGTGGAAAAAAAAGGCAAATTGGACTTAATTTCCCACAAAAAAACCAAAATGGGTGGAATGAAATTGTTGGCACCTTTCCAAAAGGTGAAGCTCATACAAACTCACCTGTGGCCAGTAAAAGGTATGGGCAATATGAAAATCCCACCTGAAACCAGATAAAAAGGGGATAACGTGTGTGCCACACTAAGCATGGAGAACAGAAAGAGAAGAGAACTGTATGAGGACTTAAGAACCATAATTGTTGAACAGTATTAAGGCGTTGATCCAGGGAACTAGTCTGATTGCCGTATGTGGGGTCGGGAAGGAATTTTTTTCCCCATGATGGAGCTTACCACATGGGGTTTTTTTGCCTTCCCCTGGATCAACATGTTAGGGCATGCTAGGCTATGGGTTGAACTAGATGGACTTAAAGTCTTCCTTCAACCTTAATAACTATGTAACTATGTAAGTATAAACAATTTTCAATCAAGATTACAAGTCCATCTCCAGGAGATGTTGATATTCCTTTATCCAAAATGTGCAACATAATCAAGAAGTTTACAACCCATGGCAGTGTAGCTAATCTGGACGTGGACGGCAGAGAAAAATTGATGAAAGGTTGCAACGCAGGATAGTCCAGACACTGTATAAGCAGCCCCAATCAAGTTCTAAAGAAATTCAAGCTCTCCTGAAGGCTCAGGGTGCATCAGTGTCAGAGCAAACTATCTGTCGACATTTGACTGAAAGTAAATGTTATGTTAGGAGATCCAGGAGGACCACACTGCTGACTCAGACATAAAAGAATCTAGACTTCAGTTTGCAAAAATGTACATCAGCAAGCCAAAATCCTTCTGAGAAAGTGTCTTGTGACAGGTGAGACCAAGATAGAGCTTTTTGGTAAAGCAAATCATTCTACTGTTCATCGAAAACTGATTGAGGCCTACAAGAAAAAAACAAACAAAAAAACAAAAAAAAACAACACAGTACCTATATAGTCAAATACGGTGGACGATCAAAGATGTTTTGGGTTGATTTGCTGCCTCTGGCATTGGGTGCATTGACTGTGTGCAAGGCATCATGAAATCTGAAGATTATCAAAGGATTTCGGGTCGCAATGTAGTGCCCAGTGTCAGAAAGCTGGGTTGGCTTCCTAGGTCACAGGTCTTCCAGCAGGATAATGACCCCAAACATATTTCAAGAAGCACCCAGCAATAGATGGAAACAAAGCACTGGAGTCTAAATCCCATTGAACACCTGAGGAGAGATTTTAAAATTTCCGGTAGGAGACGGCACCCTCCAAATATTAGAGACCTGGAGCAGTTTTCAAAAGAAAAGTGGTCCGAAATTCCGGTTTAGAGGTTTAAGAAGCTTGTTGAAGTTTATAGGGAGCGATTACATGCAGTTGTTTATGCCAGTCCATACATAAAACTGCATTCTTTTTAGAGAAGCAAAGATTTAGCTTGGATACCAAATACATAAAAAAAACAAAAAAAAAACACTCAGCTCGCTTTTCATGTGGCACCCATCTTTCATGGTCTGGCAAGAGCAATTGGAAAACAAACCTCCTTATAAATATATAAGTAACTTAAAGGTAGTTTACAAAAGTAATAAAGACATTTTATAGATAGATAGATAGATAGATAAATAGATAGATAGGTAGATTGATAGATAGATAGGTAGATTGATAGATATAGTTTCACCTACATATTAGTGCCTTTCATGTGGAGTTTACTCTACATCTTTTTAGACTTGTTTAACCAAATAAATACATTTTAAAAAATTACATGGGGTTCCCCATATTTTATGAAACCAGCAAAGGTAAAGCAGATAGTTGTGGGCTGATATTATCTGGCTCGGAAGGTCCTTGGTTATTGGGCCCTTCCCAGCCTAAAAATACAAGCTCGCAGCCACCCCAGAAGTGGAACATCACACTAGATGCGCAAATTCTGTTACTTCTAATGAGGGCAGTGCTGTTCAAATCCAGAATGAGTCTCCACAGATTTTTATGACGGAATCAGGAAACGTCAAGGGAAGCGCTGGAACATGTTGGACTTATTTTCTAATAAACTGGTGAACGAGGAACAGCATCTTGTTTTTATATCACTTTTTTAAATGTTTTTCAGGTTAACAATTGTGGACTACGTCGGATTCCCTAGACTACAGACCTGCTTGGGTGTTTTGTTGTTTGTTTGTTTTTAATAAATTGTTAAGCCAGGGAAAGCGTCAGGGAGTATTTATTCAAATAAAGTATTATTTGTGGGGGTGTTTTTTGGGCAGACGCGTTTCGAACCTTTCGGTTCTTATTCCTTTCATGCAAGGACTAAGAACCGCAAGGTTTGAAACGCGGCTGCTCAAGCTCTTCTTCCCACATTGGGGGTTGTGATTTCTATGCTGAATGGATTATTAATCTTAAAGAATTTTTCAATAAAATTAAAACTTTTTTTAAAGACACTGTTTGAGCGGGATTACCTACTTGATCGATTGCTGTTCCTTGCTGCACTGCAGTTTCCGTGCTCGGAGTTCTGGATGCCTAGATGGGTCAGCTGACTTTTTCGTACTTTCTTATGCCAAAGGCCCATTACGCCAATTGCCAATGCATCGGCGCAATCGGGAAGAGTGAGGGCAAAGCTCCCGAAATGAAACATCTAATGTGATGCGCCACTTCTGGGGCCGCTGTGGGCTGAGGTTTTTAGACTGGGAAGGGCCCAATAATCATGGGCCTTCCGAGTCTGATACTATAAGCTCACAGCTGTCTGCTTTACCTTTGCTAGTTTCATACAATAGGGGGGAGACCAGACATAGTTTTTTTTATTTATTAATTAGGTTAAACAAGCTCAACAATTAACACATGAAAGGTAGTAAAGGGGGCAAGTTTATAATATGGAGGGGGTAGTGAAATTATATATCTGCAGGATATCTATCTATTCTATTTATTCTCAGGGTTCGGGATGTGAATTTACTGTGCTTCACTGATGCAATTTCTTGGTTCCTTTATAATTGTGTGCGTAAAAATTGGACAGCATACGCATGGTCCGTGTGCCTTCTTTTTTTTTTCTCACACCCTTTGACTTGAATTGACGAGTCTTGACAAATATACGCACCCACTCGCAGCATGCCAGATTACAGCTGAGGAAAGACTCACATATCAGCACTGACTCACTGAACATTGGTCAGAGTGTAATGTGATTTTTTACCTCGCATTGTACTTGTCAAATTTAAACATTAATGTGAGTGAACCCTTACTCTTTGCAAGACAAATTTTCCTTTTCCTTTCTCACTGCACTCTATAATTGGACAGATATACTCCTTTTAATGGTGGTCTTGTATAAACTAGGAAATCTGAAAAGAAGCCTCTGCTAACCAGAGCAGAACTAGTGCTAGAATGTTACATAGGGTTAGCCAGAACTGCTTAATAATACACCACTTGATTTATAATATGTACTTATACTAGACATTGATAATGGATGTCTGACACAAAAGCCATAACCAAACAGAGGTCTGAAAAGAACAATGTTATTTTACTATGTCTCGCCTTAATTATAGGCTTTGTCAAACCTCCTCTGGATTTACAATACATATTCCTCACTATAAATAAAATAAATGGGACAGACTGAAGTTCTTTTATACATAAAAATGGCCTGAGGCCACTTTTTTTTTTTCACAGACAAATACGGTTAAAAGTTCCCCAGACAGTACTGCGTGGCTAGATATTCAAGAATCAAAGATGGCTTCAAGGCAAACCCAGCAAGCATTTTCCGTGATCTCGTAAATCATAGGTTATTACTTCAGATGAAGAGAATAATACACCAACTTTTAAAGCAGATAGATTGAACAGTTATCCATTCTCCAGGCTGCCAGGACACTAAACCAAGCAAAATTAGCCTACGGTATGTGAAATGGTAGAGAGCACTTTAGGCCACTGCTCACTGCAACTGGGCATACAACCTGACTCAACAATCGGACCATGTCTCAGTGAAGGCTCATGTTGCATCTTAACACAAGATCACAATTTAGGCTACTTTCACACTAGCGTCATACGACGCACGTCGCAATGCGACGTGCCGACGCATACTGTGAAAGCGCCGCACAACGGGGGCAGCAGATGCAGTTTTTCCGCGCATCCGCTGCCCCATTGTGAGCTCCGGGGAGGTGGGGGCGGAGTTCCGGCCGCGCATGTGCGGTCAGAAATGCTGGAAACGACGCACCAAAAAACGTTACATGCAACTTTTTTTGTGCCGACGGTCCGAAGCAACACGACGCAACCGTCGCATGACGGTTGCGACGTGTGGCAATGCGTCGCTAATGTTAGTCTATGGAGAAAAAAAAGCATCCTGCAGGATGCGTTTTTTCTCAAAAACGACGCATTGCGATGTGCGTCGTACGACGCTAGTGTGAAAGTAGCCTTAAAGAGTATCTGTCAGCAGGTTTCTGAAACCCAATCTGATCGAAACATGTTGTAGAGGCAGAGACCCCGATTCCAGCAATGTACCACTTACAGGGCCGATTGATGCAGTTTTGATAAAAATACAGATCTTGCAGTTCTCTGAATGCTGAGCTCTTTCTAACCCCGCCCACACCACTGATAGGCAGCTTTCTGTATATGCACAGTGTACGAAGCGGTCATTCAGTGTTGGGTTGAGGTTAGACAGCGCTCATGAATATGGAAGACTACATGGCAGCATGTTTACTAGTTCTCCAGTGATTATCACCTGCTGTTAAAACCGTGATGTTATCAAAACTACACCAAGCAGCACAGTAAGTGACACATCGCTGGAATTATTATTATTTATTTATATAGCACCATTAATTCCATGGTGCTGTACATGAGAAAAGGGGTTACACACAGGGTTACAGATATCATTAACAGTAAACAAATTTACAATGACAAACTGGTACAGAGGGGAGAGGACCCTGTCCTTGCGGGCTTACATTCTACGGCATTATGGGGAAGAGACAGGAGGTCGGGGGTGCTGCAGCAAAGGTGGTGGTGAGGCGGCAGCTCGGGTGGTTGGTGAGGCGGCAGCTCGGGTGGTTGCTGAGACGGCAGCTTGGGTGGTTGGTGAGATGGCAGCTCGGGTGGTTGGTGAGACGGCAGCTCGGGTGGTTGGTGAGACGGCAGCTCGGGTGGTTGGTGAGGCGGCAGCTCGGGTGGTTGGTGAGGTGGCAGTATGGTTCCGTCTGAAGGATCCGAGGGTCGTGGATAATCGGACGTGTTTAGGCGTGGAATTCCAGAGGATGGTGGATATTCGGGAGAAATCTTGGAGGTAGTTGTGTGAGGAAGAATAAGTGTGGAGGAGAGTAGGAGGATCGAACATTATGTGAGGGAAGATAGTGGGAGATTAGTTCAGAGATATAGGGAGGTGACAGGTTGTGGATGGCTTTGTAGATCAGTGTTCGTAGTTTGAACTGGATTCGTTGGGGAATTGGGAGCCAGTGGAGGGATTTGCAGAGGGGAGAAGCAGGGGAGTAGCGAGGAGAGAGGTGGATTAGCCGGGCAGCAGAGTTGAGGACAGACTGGTGTGGTGCAAGGAAGTTAGCGGGAAGGCCACAGAGGAGGGTGTTGCAGTAATCGAGGTGGAAGATGATGAGGGCATGCAGAAGAGTAGATTGTGGGCTGAGGAAGGGACGGGTTCTGGCAATATTTTTGAGTTGGAGGCGACAGGAGGTAGCAAGAGTTTGGACGTGCAGTTTGAAGGACAGGGCAGAGTCAAGAGTTACTCCGAGGCAGCGGATTTCAGGTGCGGGAGAGAGCGTGATGCCGTTTACCATAATAGATAGATCAGGATGGGGGTATACGCGAGATGGGGGAAAGATGATGAGTTCGATTTGGTCTACATTGAGTTTTAGGAAGCGAGAGTTGAAGAAGGAGGATATGGCGGACAAGATACTCCGGGATTCTGGACAGCAGAGAGGCGACATCTAAGCCAGAGAGGTAGCTCTGAGTGTCGTCCGCATATAGGTGGTACTAGAAGCCATGGGACTTTATGAGTTGTCCTAGGCCAAGGCTATAGATGGAAAAATGTAGGGGCCCTAGGACAGAGCCTTGAGGGACCCCAACAGAGAAAGGGCAGAGTGCGGAGGTAGTATGGGAGTGGGATACGCTAAATGTGCAGTCATAAAGGTATGAGGAAATCCAGGACAGGCAAGGCCTTTGATGCCAAGGGAAGAAAGAATAAGTAGCAGTAGGCAGGGGTCGACGGTGTCAGAAGCAGAGGATAGGTCGAGAAGGAGGAGGATGGAGAATGGTCTGTTAGCTTTGGCTGTGAGTATGTCATTAGTAATTTTGGTCAGAGCAGTTTCGGTGGAGTGGAGGGGACGGAAGCCAAATTGGAGGTTGTCAAGGAGAGGGTTAGATGAGAGGTGGGAGGAAAGTTGAGCATGGACATGCTGCTCAAGGAGTTTGGAAGCAAATGGGAGCAGTGATATGGGGCAATAGCTGGGCATGGCAGTTGGGTCAAGGTTAGCTTTTTTGAGGATGGGTGTGATGGTGGCATGTTTAAAGGCAGAGGGGAAGGTACCAGAAGATAGTGATAGGTTGAAGAGATGGGTTAGGGCTGGAATGAGCATGTTAGTGAGGTTCGGGAGCAGGCGGGAAGGGATGGGGTCAAGCGCACAGGTGGTGAGGTGTGATTTGGAATGTACGAGAGGGAAGTTATTAGGGAAGGGCAGAGGTGTGGTATATGGAGTAGTTGGGGTGATGGAACAGTAAAGGTTTGCCTTGTTTGGTCGATCTTGTGGAATCATGTTCTTTTCTTTACATTATGCTGCTTTCAAATTAGGTGGCAGAAACCTAAGTGACACAATCCATTTAAAATGGTAAATTTAGTAAGCCTAGATATACCTTACAGGGTATGAAAAAGATCAACAAAATGGACACAGCCTACTACACAGAAAACTATGTAGGCAAACCCTGAATATTATATTGAGTATAGTAATATGTGGACTGCACATTTGTTTCTCAGAAATCTTAAGCATGCCATAGACAAATATTTTCCCAAATGCAAGTGGACCATTTTTATTTTTGATCCAATCAAAGCACTAATTGTACAAAATGGACCCCCGCAAGATACTTAATTGCTTTTGGGACGACCACTGCAGGCTAAATATGTAAATTAATGCCATAGAAATCAGAAAACTAGTAATTGGTCCTCAAGACTCCAAAACAAGAGTGAAAATACTTTTCAAAGTTCATAAACAACTAGGTTCACATTGCGTTAGTGGGTGATCGCTAACGGACAGCGTTGCACAGCGAAAATGTCGCAATTAACGCCGTGCAACGGGTCCGTTAGCGCACCCATTGACAGCAATGTAAATTTCGCCTGTAGCGCATCGCTAGCGCGTGCCTTTTTCGGCTCGCGCTAGCGATGTGCCGTTCTTTTGTAGCGCGCCTCGGACGCTGCTTGCAGCGTCCGCAGCGCACCCGAGGTCCGACGCCCGAGGTCCGACGCCCGAGGTCCGTTACCCGCTCTCGCAGATCGGGGATCTGCAAGAGCGGGGACGTTAGCGTGACCCCTAAACGCGGCCCCTACAAAAACATTGCGTTAGCGCAATCCGCTAGCGCTAAACGGATTGCCCTAACGCAATGTGAACCTAGCCTTAGATGCTTAGCGCACTTATGGATAGGGCTGCACAATTGGGGACATCCTTTACAGGTTGTTTCTACTACTTTCCAGTAGCGCTTGTACTCGTTCCACATATATAGGAAAAAAATATTTAACTTTATAAATCAAAGGGGGTATTCTGTTAACAAAAAGTTACCCCCTATCCAAGGAATGGGTTATAACTAGAGTTAAGTGAATTTTGAAAATTCGGTTCAAATGACGTTTAACGGTGAATATTGTATTTGCAATATTCGGCGAACATCATTGGAGTCATTAAGACTAGAGTTGAGCGAATATATCCGGAACCGATTGTGAAACATAAATTCTGCATGAATAAGGTGTAAAAATGGCACAAATATGGCAAATTCTGATTTGGCAGCCATTTCCGTACATACTCGCTCAAGACCCCCCACAATCTACAAAAAAGGACACTTTTGTCCCCCATTGGAGTGGAGCAGCAGTGTGCATGCTTAATTGCCAATTCATTCATTCTCTACAAAATTTTGTACAATCACACTTCTGGACCCCGAGAGCGTCATAGGCTATGTTATGAGGCGAAATTTTAACCCCACGCGTTCCAATTCACCAAACAATTTTGCCCCTATCTACATAATGGGGAAAAGTTACAGGTAAAGTGTTGGAGGCAAATTGACAGCTGCCAGATGTGAACAAGGGGGACTTAAAGAATGAGAGCAATGGCGCCAAAGAGTAAATACCATACCGTTGCTAAAGTGGGGCCCCGACATGGGATACTCCCCACACACGGGGATATGAACACACACACAAAATGCGCCACACACTACCACGTGCTGGAACACATATACCACCCTCAGCACACATTTCACCACACATACACCAACCTCGCCACATAAAAGTCAAAACACAAAAGTCACCACTCAAAACTCGCCACGCGCAAAACTCGCCACATGCAACACTAGGCTCACGCAAAACTCGCCACACGTGCAAAACTCACCTCATGGAAAACTCGCCACACGCAAAACTTGCACACGCGGAAAAATTGCAACAAGCACAAAAGTTGCAACACATGCAAAAGTTGCCTTGCACAAAACTTGCACATACTCAAAACACACCATACATAAAAGTCACCACGCGCAAAACTCGCCATGCGCAAAACTTGCTGCACACAACTTGCTACACGAACCTGTCACATGCAATTCGACACCCAAAAAGTTGCTACATGCATGTCGCCACACAAAACTCAACACATAACTTGACACATGAAACTCGCCCTAAAACAAATACAAGTCTGGTATTATCCTCCAAAAATAAAAATCTGATTAATAAGCAGACAAACTACAAAAGCAACAAATGTACCATATAGGAAATACGGCAGCTGTCAGTCACATGACCTGTCTATTATGTGTATGTGTGAGCTAATATATACTGCCAGGGGGGAGGGCTTCTTGTTGGCTGGAGATTTATCAGGCTGCCAATTTAGCTTACAAATACTGTGGTAAAAAAACTGAGCAAATAACGTGTGAACGAGGTCTAATACAGGAGGAGATGACATACAGGTACATACTATATACAGGAGGAGATGACACAGGTATATACTATATACAGGAGCAGATGACAGACAGGTATATACTATATACAGGAGGAGATGACACAGGTATATACTATATACAGGAGGAGATGACATACAGGTACATACTATATACAGGAGGAGATGACATACAGGTACATACTATATACAGGGGAGATGACAGGTATATACTATAAACAGGAGCAGATGACACAGGCATATACTATATACAGGAGGAGATGACACAGGTATATACTATATACAGGAGCAGATGACATACAGGTATATACTATATACAGGAGGAGATGACACACGGATATACTATATACAGGAGGAGATTACACACAGGCATATACTATATACAGGAGGAGATGACACAGGTATATACTATATACAGGAGCAGATGACATACAGGTATATACTATATACAGGAGGAGATGACATACAGGTATATTTTATATACAGGAGATGACATACAGGTACATACTATATACAGGAGGAGATGACATACAGGTACATACTATATACAGGGGAGATGACAGGTATATACTATATACAGGAGCAGATGACAGACAGGTATATACTATATACAGGAGGAGATGACATACAGGTATATACTATATACAGGAGGAGATGACATACAGGTACATACTATATACAGGGGAGATGACAGGTATATACTATATACAGGAGCAGATGACAGACAGGTATATACTATATATAGGAGGAGATGACATACAGGTATATACTATATACAGGAGGAGATGACATACAGGTACATACTATATACAGGGGAGATGACAGGTATATACTATATACAGGAGCAGATGACAGACAGGTATATACTATATACAGGAGGAGATGACATACAGGTATATACTATATACAGGAGGAGATGACATACAGGTATATACTATATACAGGAGGAGATGTCATACAGGTATACTATATAAGAGAGGAGATGACACATAGGTATATACAGGAGGAGAGGACATACAGCAGGTATATACTATATACAAGGGAGATTACATACAGGTATATACTATATACAGGAGATGACATACAGGTATATACTATATACTAGATTGTGGCCCAATTCTAACGCATCGGGTATTCTAGAATATGCATGTCCCCGTAGTATATGGACAATGATGATTCCAGAATTCGCGGCAGACTGTGCCCGTCGCTGATTGGTCGAGGCAACCTTTATGACATCATTGTCGCCATGGCAACCATTATGACATCTATGTCGATACTGTGCCCGTCGCTGATTGGTCGAGGCCTGGCGGCCTCTACCAATCAGAGACGCGGGATTTCCAGGACAGACAGAAAAACCCTTAGACAATTATATATATACATATACAGTACCCACACAGCCCCCGAGGAAGCACACCACGCGAAACGCGCGTCGCGAAACGCGCGTCGGGGCCTCTCGCTGGATCCTGACTGTATGGTAGCACACACATGGGTAAGCTCTACTTGCAGCATGCCACTTAGGCGCTTTAACAGTCACTGGCACTTTACGGGCATGGTTGCAATATGGATGTATATGTATGGGGTTAGGATAGAGCGATGCTCATGAGTCTTTTGGCCACTGGGGCCTTCTGATCACTCCCGCCCTTCACATCTGTTAGCATCTAGGTATGCCTTGTCCCGTTTTGGGACTATTACTATTTTCTATTGCCGCTTTTGGCACCTTCCAAGTCGGATACATATGAGTGTGTTTTCATGTGGCCGCTTTCCAGTGTAGTCATTCACCCTATCCCCATCCTTTCATATTATGTTTTTTACGTATGTTGTATTTTTTGGAATAAAAACTAACTTTTGTGACAAATTCATTGTCATGTATATTTTATATACGTATGTTCTTGGTTATTGTTAAGACTTATGCGCTTGGGAGTGTTGTTCCCTTGTCTGTCTCCCCATTGGGGTGCTATGGGCACTCCAGGTAGATGGGAGTGTGGTACTAGAGGCTATATCCACAAGTTCGGTCTTTGTAATAAACTGATATTTTTACTGTGTATTTTCACAGCTTCCCCTACCGATCGCATGGATCATAGAGCCAGGGAAAAAAAGTGGCTCACAAAATTGGATGAGGTATTTGGTGATGACTCGAGGGTGGTTTTTAAATCAAGAGAGACAGAGGACTCCGTTACAAAATTGAAGTATTTATTAAATAAAAAAAACACGGTTGTGGTGGAACAAGGCTTTCTTAGAAAGGTATATTGATAAGGGCCTAATACCGAGAGGTTTAAGGATTCAAGTGTTCCCGTCATTTACCATAGAAGACGAACTCCTCAAAGAGCAATGGGAAGAGCTTTCCTCAAATTGTTCCAGAGGATATATGGAATTATTGGTTAAATCCAACTCGACCTCCCTACAGTCAGTGGAGAGTGAGATTGGAGTATTACAGGAGACGTTATTTGGTACTTTGTCAGTGGCAGCTAAAACAAAACTTAATGAAGAACTAGAGGGGGAATTCCAAAAGTGGGAGAAAGACATTGTTGCATCTAAGACTAAAAAATATCAGAGAGATGTGATGGATTACAAAAACAATCATGTGTATAAATGGAAGAAGAAGCAGGCGATTCAGTCTAAACCCCCAATTCATCGAAATTCCTTCTCATCTACATCTTTCATGGATGATGAACAGGCGGGTATGAGTCATTCCAGTAATACCCTTAATGAAAGACTGGGTGTGGTGAAATCTGGAAATTATAAGGGGAAGAATAAACGTCGCTTTACTCCACCTCAGTCCCGTGAGAAAAAATCTAAATCAACTAATAATTTAGAGGTAATCAACTTATCAGAGCACGCACTGTCTGCTGACCAGGTACAGGTCTTGAGTTTAGGGCTAAATTTTGTTCCCACTAACAGTTTCAATTACTTCACAGCCATGAAAGACACGCAGCTATTTTTGAGGAAGGTCATCCTGCGGAAACTGCATGCTAGACCATTGGATACTTTTAATCCTGACACAACTTTGGAACAAGAGGCATTAGTGGCGTTGGAAGAGCTTGCAGCAGAAAATGAGTCACCTACCACAGGTACCTTTCCTGCTTCTGTTGCGCCGAGATGTACCACGTTCCCCCCCTTCTCTGTATGCCCCCAGATTGACATCTTTAATAAATTAGTACTGGAGGATTTTAGGAAAATTTCTAATGATAAGAGGGGGGATAATTTGACAACAACACAACGCAGGGCCCTTAAAGAACTGGGGTCTATGCACGATGTCGTGATAAAACCGGCAGATAAGGGGGGGAACGTGGTGGTCTGGCCAACGGTTAAGTATGAGAGGGAGGCCTTCCGACAACTGAGGGATCGCGATTCATATACATCCCTTACTAGCAATCCCCTGCTGGGTTTCTCTGGTGCTCTGTATGAAATTTTGGATCGGGCCCTGACACGGGGAATTATAACCAAAAAGGTGTTCAAAGGCCTCATGGTGGAATATCCGGTTTTCCCTACCTTCTACCTGCTGCCGAAGGTCCATAAGGATCCGTTGGAACCCCCGGGACGTCCTATTGTCTCTGGCATAGGAGGGCTATGTGACCCTGTATGTAAATTTATTGAATACTACTTGCATCCTCTAGTGGAGTCGCTCCCCTCCTATGTCAGAGACACTACGGACGTCCTGAGGAAACTTGATGGCCTGACCTTAGAGCCAGATATGATCTTCGCAACAGTTGATGTTGAATCCTTATACACTTGTATCAAGCACACTGATGGGTTGGAGGCCGTTGAATTCTTTTTGAATATGAGTAATTTGGGCCCTCCACTGTGCACCCTGATCCTGGAGCTTCTTCATTTTGTTTTGACACATAATTTTTTTACGTTTAAGGACCGATATTTTTTACAGAACCGTGGCACTGCCATGGGGGCGGCGTGTGCGCCCTCGTACGCTAATCTCTTTCTCGGACTATGGGAGAGGGAGATTTTTGGGGAGGGCGCGCGCGCCGCTTCCCATGTGCAGTGCTGGTATCGTTATATTGATGACGTTTTGTTAATTTGGCAGGGTCCTGAGCCTGGTCTTCTGGACTTCATCCGTGGACTAAATCAGAATGGTCGCAACATCCGCCTTACACATAGGGTGGCCGCAGAAAGTATAGATTTTTTGGACATTAAGATCTGTAGATGTGAGGATGGGGTGATTCAGACTGATGTGTTCAGAAAAGAGACATCCGTTAACGCATTGTTACACTCCACCTCTGCACATACGAGATCCACAATACGTGCTATACCGGTAGGCCAGTTCCTTAGGATGAAACGGATTTGCTCGACGGATGGGGTCTTTGAGGGCCAGGCCCGGGACCTTTTTGATCGCTTCCGGGATCGGGGGTACAGTGGAAGAACCATTAAAAAGGGCTATTTTCGTGCCAAATGCACTCCTAGAGCCCTTCTGCTCTGTGGGACTCCAGTGTCTGCTCCCACTAAAAAGGAGCAGCCACAGATTCATTTCCACCTTTAATAACAAATGGGATGATATCAGGGAAGTCCTACAGAGACACTGGTCGGTGCTTAAAACTGAACCAACTCTATATAAAATCCTGCCTGATCGTCCCCTCCTCACGGCGAGGAGAGGTAGAAGTATTAAGGATCAACTAGTGCGGAGCCACTACAGCCCAGCTCCTCCTCGAATTTTTGGTTCAGGACCTCCAAGGAGGGGCTGTTTCCCATGCGGCTCGTGCAAAGCATGCAGAAATATCGTACGGGCGACCACCTTCTCGGCAGCGGGAGTGGGTAGGGAGTATCGAATTATGAGTTATATTTCATGTAGTACCACGTTTGTGGTATACTACGCCACCTGCACTTGTAATTTGATTTACGTAGGACTCACCTCCCGTGAACTCCGTGTCAGGGTCCGAGAACATGTCAGGGACATTGTGGCTGCGAAGGAGGTGATAGATGTCTCGGAACTTAAGACCATTCCGAGACATTTTAAGGCACAACATGATTGTAATCCAGATGTCTTGAAAGTCCGTGGTATTGATAGGGTCCACGCTGGTATCCGGGGTGGTGACCTTAAAAGGACACTAGCGAAAATCGAGTGTCGGTGAATAGTTTCATTAGGGACTATGGCCCCAAATGGCCTTAATGAGAAATTGTCCTTTGTTCCATTCTTATAATTTGGTTTTGTCCCCTGTCTCTCATTTTTAATCATTTTAACTTATTCGTGTTGTATTTACACTGTTTGTTTTTCTTTTCAGTGGCTTTCTGTATATAGGTATTGGCTTATTTATATTATCTATCCCATCACAATTGCGCTTTGGACGTAGTGGCCCCAGCGGCACCTAAAGAGTATGCATCCTAACAAAAGAAGAAGCAATGGGGACACCTATGGCAGCGATTCACAATGGACGTTATGGTGTGGCTGCTAGATGTAAAGAATCGGTTCTGTTTTGTCATTGTCTTCGAACCTGCTCTTCTTTGTAATATTATGTTATAACAATATGGATGCATACCTGATACTTCCAGAGTGCACCGCGCACAGTGTAGGGTCCCCCCCCTTTTCTGTCTAGCTTGTACGTTACCTGTTTTCAACCTTCCAGTAGTCTTTCCCTTTTCCAAAATGGCCACCGCGGTGGTGCGCACGCGCAATGGACTCTCGTGCAGACCGCGCCCCCTAAGGCATCTATGAACAGCGACGTCCAGCTCTGTTGACGTCATGGGGGATTTCCCCCGATCTGGACGCTGCTGAGATGGCCAGAAGGAGGGCGGTACTGACGAGAGAGTCCTTTGCCGTGCGCCGCATGAACCGCTAATCAATTAATTACCATTACAACATGGCCTTATATAAACCCTGCTTAATCAGTACCCACACAGCCCCCCGAGGAAGAACATCACGCGAAACGCGCGTCGCGAAACGCGCGTCGGGGCCTCTTGCTGGATCCTGACTGTATGGTAGCACACACATGGGTAAGCTCTACTTGCGGCATGCCACTTAGGCGCTTTAACAGTCACTGGCACTTTACGGGCATGGTTGCAATATGGATGTATACGTATGGGGTTAAGATAGAGCGATGCTCATGAGTCTTTTGGTCACTGGGGCCTTCTGATCACTCCCGCCCTTCACATCTGTTAGCATCTAGGTATGCCTTGTCCCGTTTTGGGACTATTACTATTTTCTATTGCCGCTTTTGGCACCTTCCATGTCGGATACATATGAGTGTGTTTTCATGTGGCCGCTTTCCAGTGTAGTCATTCACCCTATCCCCATCCTTTCATATTATGTTTTTTATGTATGTTGTATTTTTTGGAATAAAAACTAACTTTTGTGACAAATTCATTGTCATGTATATTTTATATACGTATGTTCTTGGTTATTGTTAAGACTTATGCGCTTGGGAGTGTTGTTCCCTTGTCTTTCTCCCCATTGGGGTGCTATGGGCACTCCAGGTAGATGGGAGTGTGGTACTAGAGGCTATATCCACAAGTTCGGTCTTTGTAATAAAATTATATATATACAGTAGATAGGAGGAGATGACATACAGGTATATACTATATACAGAAGAGATGACATACAGGTATATACCATATACAGGAGGAGATGGCACACAGGTATATACAATATACAGGAGATGACATACAGCAGGTATATACTATCTACAGGGGAGATGACATACAGGTATATACTATATACATGAGATGACATACAGGTGTATACTATATATAAGGGAGATGACAAACATGTATATACTGAGGGGAAAATGAGAGGTGTGAGGTGAAAATGAGAGGTGTGAGGTGAAAATGAAAAGGTGTGAGTGCAAAATGAGAGGAGTGAGGGAAAATAGTGGAGTGATCAGAAAATGACAGATGTGAGGTCGAAATGACAAGTGTTAGGGGAAAATGAGAGGTGTGAGGGGGAAAATGAGAGAAGTGAGGTGCTAAATGAGAGGGGTGATGGGAAAATAAGAGAAATGAGGTGCTATAACTAACCACAAATATTTACTATGCCCAGGCAACGCCGGGCTCTTCAGCTAGTTTGTATATAAAAATCCATCACGGAGATGGCAAAATGTTACCAATATTCTACAATATAGGCTTCTAAACTCCTCTTTAAAATCCTACTTTTATCTCTGGTGTCATAGGTGTCTTAAGGCTGGGTTGTATCAAGTTGGGAAAAAGTATTATCTCGTACCAGGTCGGAGAAAAAAAAAGGATAGTCTTGGACCACGGTAGTAAGATGTGGAGTTAACATGTTCATGTTCCTCAAAGAATGTTTGCCAGCCACTCCTAGCCCATAGGAAAGACAACAATAGAAATGACAAGGGCTATTACCACTGAATATAGCTATTGATCATGGTCTACTGAGGGTTATATAACGCCTCAAAGGCAGACACAGCAAATGTGAAAGATTCAGGGCAATTCCAATGCTCAGCTGACAGCTAGTAAGCAAATCAAAGCCTGATACTAAGATGTGCTGCATAATGTGCCATTGTTATGGAGGAACTGAAACCTATGCCAGTGATGGCAGGGCGCCCTCCCAAGAACTGGTCCCTGGCCTAATGAGAGAACCATTAATGGGAATGGCTGTGTTTCTATGTGGGAATGTAATAGAATTCATGTTGTATGTACTGGGAATCTAGAAGAAAACAAACCGGAGCCAGATAGCGCCTTCTTACCGCAGTCCTGCTCACACACCGTAATGACAGGTATGCTTTACAAGGCATATTACCATATGCAACCGTTCAGGCCATTAAGGAAAAAACTGCAAAAATCCATAGTTTCTAGCAGGCTCTTGTCACATTTTCTGCAGCAGTAAGCGTAAGAAATCATTTTATTCTCCTGACAGCAAATATGGATTTAATGGGCACACTAGAAAGCTGTTGTCACAACAAGTTGCTGTATTTGTGCCCACTTAATGACAGACGCTGAATGATGTGGAAGACCAAATTTAATTACTAACGTGGATGCTAAATTAAAAAAAAAAAAAAATGTGCAACTATTAAAAGAAATTCACACAGCAGACCTATGCTTTTACTTTTTTTCATGCGGAAAAAATAAAAGTTGAGAAACTTCAGTACATGACAATGTCTTCCCGAACGAGACCAAGTCTATCACATATCCAACAATAAGGGAACTAATTCACATTCGAGGATACTGGATAAAGACATGCAAATCATGTCCTACTGCCATGTCCTAAAGGAAAGCCTTTAAAAGGGAACCTGTCATAAATGTCCCCCACCCCACCCAAACCATTTGATTGTGTAGCCATATGAAAGATATTCTGGAACAGCAAGAAATAGAGCTTTGACACTCAATATACATCAGTCTGAAAGTGAATTGGGGCATAATGATGCACTTGCAGCTCCTCGGGGCATAATGATGCACTTGCAGCTCCTCGGGGCATAATGATGCACTTGCAGCTCCTCGGGGCATAATGATGCACTTGCAGCTCCTCGGGGCATAATGATGCACTTGCAGCTCCTCGGGGCATAATGATGCACTTGCAGCTCCTCGGGGCATAATGATGCACTTGCAGCTCCTCGGGGCATAATGATGCACTTGCAGCTCCTCGAAGCATAATGATGCACTTGCAGCTCCTCGAAGCATAATGATGCACTTGCAGCTCCTCGGGGCATAATGATGCACTTGCAGCTCCTCGGGGCATAATGATGCACTTGCAGCTCCTCGGGGCATAATGATGCACTTGCAGCTCCTCGGGGCATAATGATGCACTTGCAGCTCCTCGGGGCATAATGATGCACTTGCAGCTCCTCGGGGCATAATGATGCACTTGCAGCTCCTCGGGGCATAATGATGCACTTGCAGCTCCTCGGGGCATAATGATGCACTTGCAGCTCCTCGGGGCATAATGATGCACTTGCAGCTCCTCGGGGCATAATGATGCACTTGCAGCTCCTCGGGGCATAATGATGCACTTGCAGCTCCTCGGGGCATAATGATGCACTTGCAGCTCCTCGGGGCATAATGATGCACTTGCAGCTCCTCGGGGCATAATGATGCACTTGCAGCTCCTCAGGGCATAATGATGCACTTGCAGCTCCTCGGGGCATAATGATGCATTTGCAGCTCCTCGGGGTATTAATAATGCACTTCCAGCTCCTCGGGCATAATGATGCACTTCCAGCTCCTCGGGGAATAATGATGCACTTGCAGGTCCTCGGGGCATAATGATGCACTTCCAGCTCCTCGGGAAATAATGATGCACTTCCAGCTCCTCGGGCATAATGATGCACTTCCAGCTCCTCGGGGTATTAATGATGCACTTCCAGCTCCTCGGGCATAATGATGCATTTCCAGCTCCTCGGGCATAATGATGCACTTCCAGCTCCTCGGGGCATAATGATGCACTTCCAGCTCCTCAGCCTCAGGTTGTATTCCCTGCCTAGCACCACCTTGCCTTGTTTGATTGACAGGTCCTTTGCTTGGTACTTGTCCGACGACCTGCCAATTAATCAGAGGAGGGTGGCAATAGGTTTGGAATACAACGTGAGGATTAGGAGCTGAAAGTACATTATCACTCACCGATGCACTTACAGATTGATTTATGTAGAACTTGCTGCATTAGCCGCGATCAGTGTTGGTACCATCCATATCTGTTTAACCCCTTAGATGCTGCTGTCAATAGTGACTATAGTCATTATCTCCATCGGTACCCTGAGATCTTGATCTTGTGGTCCTGATGTTTGCAAAGGCAATTGATGACCAAATAGCGGCCTAAGAGTTTACCGGCTACAGCGGCCTATTCAGAAGCTAGCGACATTTGGGTGGTAAAATTACACTTTCATTCCTGTCATGTCACTTTGCATTCATTCCTGAAAAGCACCTGAAGGGTTAATAAACTACCTAACAGCAGTTTTCAGTATGTCAAGGGGAGCAGTTTTTAAAATGGTATCACTTTTGGTGATTTTCCAATATCTAGGACCCCAAAAGTCACTTCAAAACTGAATAGCGCCCTAAAAAAAAAAAAAAAAAAAAAAAGTTTTGTACATTTCCTAGAAAAAATGAAAAATTGCTGCTCCGTTGTTAAATGTCCTAAAATGCTAACAAAATAAAATAACATTTACAAAGGGTGCTGATGTAAAGCAGACATGTGGGAAATGTTATTAAGGTTTTTGTGTGGTATGACTATCTGGAGTAAAGAGATAATCATTCAAAGTTTGAAAATTGCTAATTTTCTAAATTTTTCTCAAATTTCTGACATTTTTATAAATAAAGATATCAACCTTAATTTACCTTTAGCATACATTATAATGTGTCATGAAAAAAAACTATCTCGTAAAGAGACACTGGTCAGATTTAAAAAATGTGACCCAGTCACTATGTGGTTAACAAGGAGAATTGTAGGTACTACTGTATTAGGCTCAGACAATCAGCCATTGACGGAGAAGGACTCTCCGGGAAGCAACTTGGCGGACAGTCAAACCTTTCTTCTTCTACTCTTTTCATTTGGATGCCTGGCACAGAGTTCAAGAACCTCAAGCATTACTGATATTATGAGTGTGTCCCAGAGTGACGCTATAAAGAGAGAATGCTCCTTCTTAAGGACATGGTATAAAATAATTTTCTCCCTTTTTTTTCTGGACATTTATTGTCAGCAGAAGTAAAAGTAGTTCTGGGTTCGGCAGTGATAAATCAAGCACAGTCCATCACTTTAAGGACTTTGTTTGGGTTGGCTGGCGCGGTCATGTTTTACTTGCAGGATTTTATCTGCTCTAAAGAGAAAGTGGCCAAAATAAATGTAACTCCCTCAGAGAAGTGAAAAACCTAGATTTCCTTTTTACCCCCTGAGAATAACAACTGCAGAGATGAGATGAAGCTGTAATAAAACTCAAGCACTTTATAAAACTGTTGGGGAGAACATCTCATTCCCAGTTCTCCTGTCCTACTGAAATAAACCTCAAAATGTACAGAGATGCAGAACGTAAATACATGGTAAAGAACACCAATTATTCTATTAGTTAGCAGGGTGAATATTGGAGGCTTGGATGCTTACTGTCCAGGAGAATGGCCTTCACCACAGAATTACGATCTTCTTAAGTTGTCACCACTCACGTCAATGTTGCGGTCTTCAATATGAGGCAGAAGGACGTTATCAGGCAGAATCTTATTTTGGCTGTATGCCCTGCTAAATAGGGGGGATTTGTGGCTTTAAGGTTCCTGAAATTTTACAAGACCACCGAGTGTTTCTTGTACATTCATCTAGAGCCAAGTAAAAAGCTATTGCTTGCCATATGTAATAAGGCTTGTCATGGAAACCAAGGTGCTACTCAGGAAAACTGAAAATACTTTGCACGGATTTGTAAACTGAAGAGAAAAAGAAAGCGCTGAATGAGCACATGATAGTTCATTGCTGCCATGAATACCAAGGACCCCATACAGTTAGGCTACGGGTACACAGCTCTAAAAGCAGGCAGTATATATCCCACCCAGCCGAATCACAAAAAAAATCCAAAATTGTATTTGCTAGAGAAAGAGTTAAGGCACCTGAGAACATTCACACTACTTTGCCAGGAGAATGCTATGCCAAGATTCTTGAAGAACTCTGTTTAATTACAGCTATTAGTAATTTCAACTAATTCTCAGCTACTGCATTAACAAACATCATCTTTTTTGATTTCTGGTAATCGGATTTGCAGTCATACTGACGCAATACTGTATATTTTAAAAGATGCATGAAAACTATGAAGTATACTGATAAATAGTATTTATTCGCACTTACGTAGCAATGGAACATGAAAATGTTTAAGACCTGGAATTCAAATATGAATTTTAATACCTACCTTGTATCTCGAACCTTACTTTATTTTGTTGCTGAAATTCTGTCACCTCTAAACATTTGTTATACTTGACTCACATTTAGATAAAAAAAAAATCTTCTTAATACCACATGCCAAGGTTTTTAAAAGTGAATTAAAGATTGGAGCTGTCCTATAAATGCAGTTGCCATTCATAGTGTCTCGACTCCCTAGCAAACAGCACTGGATTACTGAGCACTTCATGGCAGTCTCTCCAATTCCATGCACTCTGGATGAAGAGACAGAGCAGGCTAAGGCAGAAGGCATCTCCTTATCTTTGACAACCAGCTACATGAAATAACAATTCTGTTAAAGTTGGTGAAATATGGCATAAAGCAACATGAAGTGATTACTTTCTGTTGCCGTAATATAATGGGGCTTTGTCTATGAATAACCTTAGAGCTACCCACTACATTTAAAAGATTCCAGGGGTTGCCTTGGCCTTCTCCCTTTAACTTCTGTACCGAGATCTGAACTTACACAGGAGCACCTGGGCTGGAACCAAGAAGTAGGCTGCAGGCTGGCAGGAATGGGAAGGTGACCAGATCAGAACCAGGAGGACAGACAAGGTACAAAATGAGAAGATAAAAAGGATCAGGGGCAGAAATATCATTGGTGCAATTTGTGCAGCTGCACAGGGGGCCCAGGAGGTAAGGGGCCCACTTCCACCTCCAAAAATTGTGAAATTGTGCATTTTGAGGAGTTATCGAAATACAAAGGGTCCATATACTGCTTTAGCACAGGGGCCCTCTTTGGTCTGTACCCACCAGTGAGAAGGATAGTCAGTAAACGGGCCGAGGTCAGAACAAGCAACCTATATACAAAAAGGAGCTAAAAAGATGTAGCCAACCAGGATGAAAAACAAACTGTATCTGGGAGTTTTAGTAAGGTGTAGTGCTATCCAATTGGCCAAAGCAGAGAGCAGATTACTCCAGCTGGACATAACCCACATCTATACTGCCAGGCTACCATAATCTCAGAAGCTGTACAGGGCCTGTGTCACTCAGAGCTTCCGGTCAAGACGTAATAATAAAGGCAACAGTGCCGGGTGACAGAGATCACAAGAGTAGGTTCCAGAGGATATGGGACACATATACCAAATAAACTGCGTACAGAGGATCAAATATCGCCTCTAAAATGATAGCCACTGAAAGATTAGCCAACTTTTAAACAAATAAAATAAAAACTAAAAAAGTAAACACCGCTCAACTCTTCCCCAGCAGTCCTCTCTTCCTCTAGCGGCAGCAGTAACAAGTTGGCGAGGATTAGCAGAAAATCAGCACTGAATCCTCGAGGGAGAAAGAAGAGGAGTAGTCAGGACAGAAGACTGATTTGTACATCTGATTTATTCCATTGACTGGATACAGTGGTACCTACCCACTTCTCAGCTAAAATGCGGCTGAGAGGTGAAGGTTCCAAGCCTCCGCAAATAAACGACAATGCTTTTATCCAATGAAAGGACACCGAGATGTTGAAAGTGGTCAAGGAACTAGGCAAAAAGCAAATTAGGAAATTAATTAAAACTATTGAACATATTAAAAAAATGAAATTCTTAAAATGTAAGCAAGAAAGACTAACATCTTAAAAAGGTAAAAAACTTTTTTTTCTGTTTTTTTTCTTCCAAAAATACAAGCTCAAGTTAATGTAAAATGTGTCAAGAAATGTTCTTCTCGACAAAAAGGCACAAAAATATCCAGCAGCACTCAGACAACTGCTCCTATTGTGCATTTATAGGACAAAGCCCCAAATAATAAAAGCATATCATACCAATTATTCACTGCCAAATGTGTTGGGAGCGCAGCGCTCCTGCCCTAGTGGCTGAATCCATCAATCAGGATACTACTATTCATTTATAAGTAACACGATAACAAACGGATATATAGCACTCAAAGTACCTAACCTAGTACAAACTTCACTAAATACCCAACTTATAGACGGTCTGTCCATGTTATATGCAGAATATGCAAAGACTTATGGTTATTGCTAAATATTAGGCTATCATATTAATGCTGTTTGACGCCATCATACGAGCACAACTAAATTAGTGGCTGGACCCCTTACCTGCAGAACACCAGCCGCGACCAATGGACTGAATTGGCTATAAAGTGGTCCGTTATGGGGCACAGCAATTTATTGATTAAAAAAATAAATAAAGTACAGCATACTGCGTTATTTCGTCTGCTATTTTGATTGGATGGGCTATGCAGCCTATAATGGAGTGTGAGGAGCCTCACGCAGAGCAAAGATGCTTTTTCCCTTTATAAGAATACTGAAGGGTTGCCATAAAGCCGAAATCTGCACATTTACATGCACTGGTGGCTTGCAAATCAATTCAGTGCACCAGCCTAAGATGTTCTGCTTAATTGAAGCCAAACTACTTCCTCTCTTTACACCGCCCTTGAAGTTTTGTCCTGAAGGTAATTAGTAACCAAGGGGTCTAGACTGGGAACTACACAATAGAGTCTGGACATTCCTGCTTGGGGGGGGGGGGAGGAGGATACAATTCACTTCATTGTCAGGATGGCCATTAATAGTATTCTTCACACCGAAAACATGGCGAGGTGCGCGCATTGAAAAAAATGACTAATCAATAAAAACATGCCATGTTCTATAGATTTAACAGTAATGTTTCTCCTTGTGGAGAGTGACAAGCCAGGGCTTGCATACCAGTGTGAGGAGACTTATACGCCATGCATGCTTATCTGGGAAATTAAATATGTAAATTACCTCGTCAGAGAGGAAGAGGAATTGAGCTCAAATGCCACCTATTGGAAGTAAAAATCCTAAAAGTAAATTTCAACTTTTTAACGAGCTTGCCACATTACTTAAGATAAAAGCCAAACCTGGATCTCAATATGCAGACACGTTGTTTCGGGGTATCACCGCTTGTCAGTCACAAGGAGAAACGTTACCCCTTAGATCCCAGTCTCACCCAGACAAATCAGATCTCATACCTGGCACTGACGAGGGGCAGTACCCCAAAACACAAGTGTCTACAAATTGGGATTCTGGTTTGGCCTTTATCCTAAGTCATATTGCAAGGCTCGTTAAAGGGTCGATATGGACTCGTAGGATTGCTACTTCCAATAGGTGGCACTGGAGTTCAAGCCCTCTTCCTCTCTGAAGAGACAACTTGCATGTTGTATACATTCACATTACCAGAAAATGGTTGTTTTATTAGTTGCCTCTTTTAAGTGTCATAAAATATTTTACTGCACCAAGTAGTAATGTGGGATCATAGAGCCTATTCATGGAAAGGAGGTGACGTGTTAATTCATAAACTACAGAAATCTTTATAGGCTCCATTCTTACTATTCCAGAAGGAAGAAAAAGGCATGCCGGCTGTAAGGCAAAAGGCTTCACACTCGCTTTTACAGCCCCAGAGAGCAACTAGAGCAGATAAGGTGGTTAAAAGAGATCCAAAGGCTGCTCAACAGCCAGCATAATTGGGCCTCCCCGGGGCATATTTTGTTCTGAGCTGATCTCCACAAAAGAAGCAATGTCAGGAAATTGCAGGCATTAGGTGACTGTCATGATATTAAGAGAAAGTCATGAATCAGCTGCCACCACAATGATGTTACATGGTGAGTGTTACTCCGATGAGGGCTGCAGAACGGCAGTCAAGTGGTGAACCTTCAGCGGCAACGCCAGAAGTGATCCACGGGGACATTCTCAAGCCAAATGTAATATAGAATGATACATGTGACTTCATGGGGGTGCTCGGGGCAGAACATGCTACTCTGGTAGAAGCGAATAAGACAAAATTCTTGTGCTTGTGGGGGCAAACAGTGGATGCTTATGTAAGAGCTATAACAATTAAAAAGCTTCACCTCCAAGAAAATGGTTAATAGCTACATTTTTAATGCTTCAAATACTTAAAAAAAAAATTGACCACATTTACAAAAATAAGGCAAAAATATAACACAAAGGGAATCTGTCAGCAGGATTTTGCTACCTCATCTGCATAATGACAGGAAAAGCATAATGAAGGAAAAGGAACCCCGATTCCAGCGATGTATCACTCAGCTTAATGGGTGCAGTAGTTGTGACATAATCAGTTTAGAAGCAGCATGGTGGGTCTAGCAGGCATGTGAGCTCTAGTCCAGACAGTGATAATATCCTGGTGATAAAACCTTCATAAGCAAGTAAAAAAATAGAACACCGCCAAAAAAATGACACATTGTTGGAATCTGCAAAAGCAAAAACCTTCTGACAGATTCCCTTTAAGAGCCTTCAAACACACCTGTGTGGAAAACAATAAAACCTGGGTGCAAATAGTTGGGTTGTATTTACACCAAACTTGGAGCTGCGACTAGGTTGTCGAAGACTTTAACATTGATGGACTATACTTAGGATAGATCATTAATGTCTGATTGGTTGGGAATGCAACAACAGACATCCCCACCAATAAACTGTTCCTGGAATCATCTGTATAGTGGACATAGCTGGGCACGGCATAGGTTCCATATTCGAATCAATAGGGTGCCAGTACCAGGCAGTGGCCACTATTCTGATGATGGTGCTCTACTGTTCAGATCCACAACTAAGCCGTTCCAGCCTCTGAGGACCATGGGAACATCTGATCTATGGGGGTGCTGGGTGCCGCAATCCCACCGATTACACATTCACGACCCTAAGGATAGGCCATCAGCATATGGGCCCTTTTCCGTACAATATTGTGTCTGTGATAAAAGCTGCTCGTTACTTTGGAGGTGGAAATGGCCCCCACACCTCTCAGACACCAGCGCAGCTGCACCAATGGAATGTCAACCCCTGACTTGTGGGGTAAATAGGGCAATATTCATTAGATCACTTGATACCTCAATAGTACCCTTTACACTCCTCAAGTTACTACTCAGAGAACAGCATCGGGCACCTTAGTAGTGATGAGCGAGCGAGCCCGGATAAGGCGTTATCTGAGCATGCTCGGGCGCTAATAGAGTATTTTCGGTGTGCTCGAATACGATGTTCAAGTTGCTGTGGCTGCATGACGCGCCGCTGATCGACAGCCACAACAGCGATTCCTTATCCGAGCATGTTCGCTCATCACTAGTTGCTAGACATGTGACCCATCCATAGATGACCACATTTAGGGTACGCTCACATGGATCAGTTATGCTGTTGAATTCTGCAACTTCAATTCGCAAACTTCAACCTTTTGACTTGCAAAGGGAGAAATTCACAGTGAAAATGTATAGGCTGCAGATGTGAAATTCGCAAAGCTAGTCAATTTATGCCGCAGATTTTCTGGTTAGTTTACGCTGGATATTAAAAATTACAATAAATAAAAAAAAAAAAAAAAAAACATCCATGCCTGTGTTACTGTAATACAGATTCCCTGTCCGGACTACTGCTGCGTGTATTTGAACATTACCCCAGATGCAAATTGTTCATTACAATGTCATCTTTTCCATGATCGTTATGAAAATGATCAAGCTACGATGCAGCCGTAAACTATATAGAATATCATGGGAAAGCAGAAAAAGGATTTCCTAATCACAGTATGCATTCCATTGTTCTTGATTTCCGTTACACGCAGTTCATTCTGCTCAGACAACATTAATTATGACAGAAAACACTTAATCATCGTTCCTTACAATGTTCTCACTTTCAGGACAACCAGGGTGAAACTCTCCCAGAATTGGGAAAATGCAATATCATGTGTTAAATAAAAAAAACAAACAATACCCTCAGATAATAGAGTGAATCTCACATTATTAGAATAACTCCCTTACTTCCTTTAACCCCTTTACCCCGAAAGGTGGTTTGCACCTTAATGACCAGGACAATGTTTACAATTCTGACCAGTGTCATTTTATGAGGTAATAAATCTGGAACGCTTCAACGGATCCCACAGATTCTGAGAGTGTGCTTTCGTGACATGTACTTCATGATAGTGGTAAAATTTCTTCAGTATGACTTGGCGTTTGTGAAAAAAAAAAAGAAAATTTGGTGAATAAGTTAGTTAATAGGTAACATTTCCCACATGTCTACTTTACATCAGCACAATTTTGGAACCAACATTTTTTTTGTTAGGAAGTTATAAGGGTTAACAGTGTGTGCACACGTTGCGGAAATCCGCACAAAATCTGCATAAAAACGCATCAAATCCGCACCGGCGTTTCCTGCCAAGAGATGCAGAATCCGCACAAAAAATTCCTGAGGCAAATCCGCAACGTGGGCACATAGCCTAAAAGTTGACCAGCGATTTCTCATTTTTCCAACAAAATTTACAAAACCATTTTTTACGGACCACATCACATCTAAAGTCTTTTTGAGGGGTCTAGATGACAGAAGATATCCGAAAGTGACACCATTCTAAAAACTGCACCCCTCAAGATGTTCAAAATCACATTGAAGAAGTTTAGTAACCCTTCAGGTGCATCACAGGAAATTTTGGAATGTGGGGGGGGGGGAAATGAAAATTTAACTTTTTTTTTTCCACAAAAAAAAAAAATAATGATTTCAGATCCATTTTTCTTATTATTTTGACAAAGGAAGAAATGGACCCCAAAATTTGTGGTGTAATTTCTCCCGAGTACGCCGATGCACCATATGAGGGAGAAAACCACTGTTTGGGCGCACGGCAGAGCTCAGAAGGGAAGGGGCGTCATTTGACTTTTTTAATGTCAAATTTCGTCATGTCCCATTTGGAGAGCAACTGATGTGCCGAAACAGTGGAAAACACCCACACGCGACCCCATTTTCAAAACTAGAGCCCTCAAGGAATGTATTTAGATGTGTGGTGAGTACCTTGGACCCCCAGATGCTTCACAGAAGTTTATAACATTGAGCCATGAAAATAATAAAATCATATTTTCCTCTCAAAAATGTTGTTTTAGCCCCAAGTTTTTAATTTTTCTAAGGGCTAATAGGAATTTTTTTTTTACAACAAACTGAGGTACATGTTTTCCGCGAGGGAGCCAATACCCGACATGTAATCTGGAAATAATTTTCAGGTACAGTGCAAAAGTTAAGAAGGCAAGGAGCGCCAGATTTTACTGTTATGGTTTGCAGGTGCCGTGACCCACTGGGACAGCCCATGAGGTGCCAGAATAGCAGAACCCCCCATAAGTGACCCCATTTTGCAAACTACAATTCTCAGTGAATTCATCTAAGGGTGCAGTAATCAGCACCACAGGTGTGTCACAGAATTTTTTAACATCGGGCAGTGAAGAATAAAGAAAAACCGTATTTTTCAGATTATTTGGGGGAAAATGGGGGGTGCATCTTAGCAGATATACCTTACTGGTACCGTTGCTGCAGGCTGGGATGAGAGGGCTGCTGCGGGGATCTCTGCCAACGTTTTGTTACAGGCCAGAGCCCCCCGCAGCTCCATGGTTTCCTGCGCAGGGAACTCCGGGACAATAGCCGCAGGGGGGTGGGGGGGCGACACGAGCAGATGTAGATCTCGGCACCAAGATCTCGGAAGATCCTCTGCCGGCTCCCGAAATGCTGCGATCGCATTTGCTGAAAGACCCATAACCACATGATGTCTTGCGCACAGCAAAACATCCTTAAAACATCTTTGAACCTCCACATTTGACTGTAGGCACTGTGCTCTTTCCTTTGCAGGGGTCATTTGAAGGAGTCATTCCACTTTCAAACAGTGGAATCATGTGCTTTACCAAAAAGCTCCACCTTGGTTTCATCTTTCCACAAGACACTTTCCCAGAAGAATTATGGCCTACTCATGTACACTTTAGTTTAGCTTTTTTGTGTCTGTCACCAGTGGGGTCCTCCTAGGTCTCCTGCCATAGCATTTAATTTCACACAAATGTCGACGGATAGTTCACGCTGACACTGATGCACCCTCAGCCTGCATGAGAGCTTGAATTTCTTTGGAACTTTATTGGGGTTGCTTATCCACCATCCAAACATTGCAACATTTCATCAATTTTTCCCTAATGTTCAAGTCCAGGGAGATAAGCTTCAGTGCCATGTGTTGCAAACTTCTTGATTATGTTACGCACCGTTGACAAAGAAATATCAGCATCTCTGGAGATGGACTTGTAACCTTGAGATTGTTGATATTGTTCAACATTTTTTATTCTCAAGTCCTCACACAGTTGTCTTCTCTTCTTTCTGTTCTACATGCTTAGTGTGGCGCGCACACAGACATACATTGCAAACATTGAGTCAACTTCTCCCCTTTTTGTCTGGTTTCAGGGGTAGAATTTTGTCTGGCCCATTTTTTGGGTTTAGTGTGAAATTATGTCCAACACCCACAGAGGAAATAAACATGTGTATAACAAAACATGTGCAATTTCAATAATTTTCTGGGAGAAATACTTCATTTTCTAAAACAATTTCAAGGACGCCTTCGCTTTCGAGAGAGAGAGAGAGAGAGAGAGAGAGAGAAAAGAGAGAGAGAGAGAGTGAGTGTGTTAGAGATATTATATATAAACAAACACACATATATATGCATACACACATCGCAGTTTAGCTCTTTTGGCAGACAGATCCAAATACAGAATACAGTTCAGACAGGTTTATTTTGCCTTTGAAACACTGGCGTAAGTTGCTTGCTTATAGTCCCCAAAGAAAAAAATCACCAAGAGAGCACCCAAACATCACAGTTCTTTAATAGCAAGTCTTTTGATATGAGCCAAAGGGACCCCCTTGTGTTCTCCCACCAGGAGGGCCAGGATGCAATTGCGACCCTTTCTATAGTTACGCCCCTGCACTGAAACGTAAGAAAGTCAGCCTTTTAAGACACTGACTAGAATTCAAAGGAGAATAAAAGTGATATAAACCTTTTGTAAAAATCATTTGCCAATTGCAAATAAAATCAGATAAGATAGTGTAACCAAATAAATCCATTCTACCAAAACAGCGCAAACAAAAAGCTGAAAAGATGCATAACCACTCAAAGCCTGCATAATATCTGGATTTATTCCAGCCTTTGTAGAGCAGGCAGCACATCCATACAGTCATGGCCAAAAGTATTCACACCCTTGCAATTCAGTCAGATAATACTCAGTTTCTTCCTGAAAATGATAGCAAACACAAATTCTTTGGTATTATTATCTTCATTTAATTTGTCTTAAATGAAAAAACACAAAAGAGAATGAAGCAAAAAGTAAAACATTGATCATTTCACACAAAACTCAAAAAATGGGCCAGACAAAAGTATTGGCACCCTCAGCCTAATACTTGGTTGCACAACCTTTAGCTAAAATAACTGCGACCAACCGCTTCCGGTAACCATCAATGAGTTTCTTACAATGCTCTGCTGGAATTTTAGACCATTCTTCTTTGGCAAACTGCTCCAGGTCCCTGATATTTGAAGGGTGCCTTCTCCAAACTGCCATTTTTAGATCTCTCCACAGGTGTTCTATGGGATTCAGGTCTGGATTCATTGCTGGCCACCTTAGAAGTCTCCAGTGCTTTCTCTCAAACCATTTTCTAGTGCTTTTTGAAGTGTGTTTTGGGTCATTGTCCTGCTGGAAGACCCATGACCTCTGAGGGAGTCCCAGCTTTCTCACACTGGGCCCTACATTATGCTACAAAATTTGTTGGTAGTCTTCAGACTTCATAATGCCATGCACACGGTAAAGCAGTCCAGTGCCAGAGGCAGCAAAGCAACCCCAAAACATCAGGGAACCTCCGCCATGTTGATGCCTTTGCCCAAAAAGCTCTACTTTTGTCTCATCTGACCAGAGAACATTCTTCCAAAACGTTTTAGCCTTTTTCAGGTAAGTTTTGGCAAACTCCAGCCTGGCTTTTTTATGTCTCGGGGTAAGAAGTGGGGGTCTTCCTGGGTCTCCTACCATACAGTCCCTTTTCATTCAGACGCCGACGGATAGTACGGGTTGACACTGTTGTATCCTCAGACTGCAGGGCAGCTTGAACTTGTTTGGATATTAGTCGAGGTTCTTTATCCAACATCCGCACAATCTTGCGTTGAAATCTCTTGTCAATTTTTCTTTTCCGTCCACATCTAGGGAGGTTAGCCACAGTGCCATGGGCTTTAAACTTCTTGATGACACTGCACACGGTAGACACAGGAACATTCAGGCCTTTGGAGATGGACTTGTAGCCTTGAGATTGCTCATGCTTCCTCACAATTTGGTTTCTCAAGTCCTCAGACAGTTCTTTGGTTTTCTTTTCTCTGTGCTCAATGTGGTACACACAAGGACACAGGACAGAGGTTGAGTCAACTGTAATCCATGTCAACTGGCTGCAAGTGTGATTTAGTTATTGCCAACACCTGTTAGGTGCCACAGGTAAGTTACAGGTGCTGTTAATTACACAAATTAGAGAAGCATCACATCATTTTTCGAACAGTGCCAATACTTTTGTCCACCCCCCTTTTTAAGTTTGGTGTGGAATTATATCCAATTTGGCTTTAAAACAATTCTTTTTGTGTTTTTTTCATTTAAGACAAATTAAATGAAGATAAAAATACCAAAGAATTTGTGTTTGCAATCATTTTCAGGAAGAAACCGAGTATTATCTGACAGAACTGCAGGGGTGTGAATACTTTTGGCCATGACTGTATGTGACCTGGAAAACAACTGTTCAGCATTGCTCGAGGGAGAAACTTTGTACAATGGATTAGAGTCTACATTAAAACTGGAATTCCTTGTCAATAAGAGACATCGAACATTATTTGCTTTTTCAAATTTACATGCGATTCTAGATCAAAAGGAGTCAGGTTATAAAACGATTGGGCAGCATATATGTTTACTTTCTAGCAGATTTATGGCTAAATACCATAGCTTGAACCAAGTATTGTGCATTGTTTATTGGCCCAAGGAAATGAGATATAATGAGAGTACTGGTAAACGTGACAGTCAGTCATGTCCGCTCGTCATTTTTATATTATGTCAGAAGCAGAAAAACTTATACTATAGCAAAACTAAGTAGATAATGTATACAATACCTCTGATTTAGAAGACATATTATCCTCCATATCTGTATCATTTGGGTCCACAATGTCTTCAAAAGGGGGCAGCGGCACCTTCTTCTTATCCAGGACTTCAGTTTCAATTTTTACTTTCCCAGTTTTAGGCTGAGATTTGTCTTTTAAAGATTTTTTGTCCGAGGAGGACAATATAAGTAGTGAGGAATTAGAAAAAGTTTTAAGAGTAGATTCAGAGTTGCTTTTCCTCCTTTTCCTAGACAATGGATCCTCTGAGTCAATATGTGCTGGCCTCTTAGTAGAAACCTTCTTCTCCTGTTGATGCCCACTAGATACTGTAAGAATATTATTGTTCTCACACCTGGGCTCCTTTGACATGGGCTTGGGTTCCTTAAAGGCCATTTTAGGGACAATTTTTTCATCCTTCAGTGGTTTGTTTTCTTTGGGTTTTTTGGAGGATTCTTTGGAAGATTTTGTATGTTCCCTGGATGGTTCTTTGAAGGCACTTCGATGTTCTTTTGAGTCTTTTGATGATTTCTCCTTGTGCTCCTTTGAAGATTTGTGAGGTTTAGATAAGCTAATTGGGTTGCTGTTATTGTTTGCACTAACTGGTTTACTTGGGTCCTACAAAAGACATAACCAATTTTAATTTCAGACAATAGAAATTTATAAGACATTGGTATACATTAGTTACGATGATGATAAAAGAATGGCAAATTTGGCATTAGTCTATGTCTACACATGTATACATTTTAGTCCAAATACCTTTCACCTAAAGGCTACACTTCATACTACATCATTTAATCAAACCCAGGAAAGGTCCAGGGTTAAGAAGTGCATTAAAAAATAGGTGCTTCGTGTCAAAGAAGAGTATGCAGCACAATATTTATACTAGTGTAGATCGAACTGATCGATTAGGACAATATCTTATTGTAGTAACTGTGTGATATCATGAAGACTGGCCTTAGGGTACTGTCTCACAGTGGCACTTTTGTCGCTACGACGGTACGATCCGTGACGTTCCAGCGATATCCATACGATATCGCTGTGTCTGACACGCAGCAGCGATCAAGGACCCTGCTGAGAATCGTACGTCGTAGCAGATCGTTTGGAACTTTCTTTCGTCGCTGGATCTCCCGCTGTCATCGTTGGATCGGTGTGTGTGACACAGATCCAACGATGCGTTCGCTTGTAACCAGGGTAAACATCGGGTTACTAAGCGCAGGGCCGCGCTTAGTAACCCGATGTTTACCCTGGTTACCATAGTAAAAGTAAAAAAAAACAAACAAACAGTACATGCTCACATTCCGGTGTCCGTCAGGTCCCTCGCAGTCTGCTTCCCGCTCTGACTGACTGCCGGCCGTAAAGTAAGAGCAGAGCACAGCGGTGACGTCACCGCTGTGATCTGCTTTCACTTTACGGCGGCACTCAGTCAGAGCGGGAAGCAGACGGCAAGGGACCTGACGGACACCGGAATGTGAGTATGTACTGTTTGTTTTTTTTTACTTTTACAATGGTAACCAGGGTAAACATCGGGTTACTAAGCGCGGCCCTGCGCTTAGTAACCCGATGTTTACCCTGGTTACCCGGGGCCTTCAGCATCGTTGGTCGCTGGAGAGCTGACTGTGTGACAGCTCCCCAGCGACCACACAACGACTTTCCAACGATCACGGCCAGGTCGTATCGCTGGTCGTGATCGTTGGAAAGTTGCAGAGTGTGACAGTACCCTTAGGGTGCTAAAATATCAAAACCACGGCTTGCAGACTATACAATTAATAAAATAAAAAAATTTAAAAAAAAATCAACAAATCCAAGTATATTTTGTCAAACAATATTAAGGATCTTGTAAATCATAGAGTTAACATTTAAGTTAATTTTACTGCAAACCAGTTTTGTAATGCATGTAAATAAAACATTGATGTATTATTCACAAGGTAAGTAATCGATTTTCCCGAGACCACACAGTGTCAAACAAAAACCACAATATTACCAGCAAATTGCAGCACATTGGGTTACTATCCGATTACGTGCGTTTCGCCTATGTTCTTCCAAGGGCGACCCCAGAAGAAGATAGGCGAAACGTGCGTCAGGGTGAGGGACGCAGCTGTTGTCCCGGCTCTTTTGGTTATCATCAGGTAACCCCAACTGTTGGAATCTATATACGCTCCTATGCGGGTGATTGTTTTGTATGGGCCTCTTATCCTCTTTTGGTTAAGGTGAATATACACACTAGCATAAATTGTAATCGAATAGTGTCTTTGACACGAGGCACCTGTTTTTTAATCTGTTTTATGTGGTCTATTAATAAAGAATTGTTTATTTATCTGTGTTATGCACTTTTTAACCCTGGACCTTTCCTGTGCATGATTCTATATTTATACATGGCATTTTTGCAGAGGTTTTTTGTTTTTTTTTTGCTGCCAAAGCCTTTACTCTTGGCAGTAAAAACACTACATGTACATCACCGCAAACAGCAGTGGGTTTTTTCTCTGCTGCATTTTTCAAGTGTATTATATGTGTTATTTGTCTACAGTACATGTTAAAGAAGCACTATTTATTACACTTGTGATCATGTCATTGCCATTATTTTTGATACACTGAGGTATACTACTGCATATGTACTTTTATATAATATATTATTTATCACATTTGTGTTTATGTCAGTGCTATTATGCTAGACGTACCGAGATACACTATTGCACATGCACTTTTAGATGGACATTGTCCTATCACTTTAATGTAATGAATTTATTACGGACACGGATCACTAATTTCAACATTCATTATGTCCACAGATGAGTATGTCAATTTTTTATTTTTGTTTTGTATTTCCTTGATAAATTCTGATTTATATTTTCTAATCATATTTTAAACAATTTCAATAAATGATTATATTTTATTCATTGAAAGCGTGACACATTATCCTTTACTACCCAGACAGATGATATCAGGAAGCCACATACAAATTAAATGGTTTGGCCAATAATGCCGATATCAGCAATTTTGGCCAACGTTTTCCAATAAAATGTATGAAGCGATAAAAAATATACATGCACAGCCAAACAGAACAACAACTAGAGCGCTGCCACTGCAAAGAACCACTAATAATCAGAGAAAGAAAACAAGCAATAAAACGGTGCACACCCAAGAGGTATGAGACAATTAATTTTATTTAACACCGTATAACTCCATTATTAAAAACAAAACCATGACATGTATAAAATCACTATACAACAATAAATGTATAACATATTGTAAGATCCCTTTAAGGTTAAATATATGTAATCAATTACATACCAATTAGTGATGAGCGAGTATACTCGTTGCTCGTGTTTTCCAGAGCACGCTCGGGTGGTCTCCGAGTATTTATGACTGCTCGGAGATTTAGTTTTCATCCTGGCAGCTGAATGATTTACAGCTACTAACCAGCCTGAGTACATGTGGGGGTTACCTGGTTGCTAGGGAATCCCCACATGTAATCAAACTGGCTAGTAGCTGTAAATCATTCAGCTGCCAGGATGAAAACTAAATCTCCGAGCAGTCATAAATACTCGGAGATCACCCGAGCGTGCTCTGGAAAACACGAGCAACGAGTACGCTCGCTCATCACTAATACCCATATGATCATGGAGGCACTAATGGGTCTGTGAGTAAAATAGATAAATAAAATCCAAAACCATATGATACTATAATCCACAGTATGCTGTAAGAAGTTAACCCCTTAACCCTCCAAAACATGTATAAATTCTTTTTTATATACGGTAAGTGGTGAAAAAAAAATCCAAAATTTGTTTAAAAAAAAAAAAAAAGTCACCATTTTCCGAGACCCGTAGAATCTCCATTTTTCGTGATCACTATTCTCTATGCATAGTTTTCCACAATAGATGCAGAAATAAAGTCTTAATGTGTCTGCACTGGAGTACAGAGGAAGAAAGTTTTATAAAGTGGAACCACATTAGACAAAGTGGTGAAAAGTTGGATGCAGGAAAGGAATATTTCTGCACTGGTTTTTCTTTTACTGTTTTCTAATCATTGCATTTATTAGGGATATGGTTTATGACAAATGCTAATCATTTTTCTCCAATAAAATGTTCTCGTATGCAGAAAAATGCCATGGTGGTTAGCTCGAAATCCTGTACAGAAGGCAGAAAGAAGAGGCTCTTATTACTCATCTGGACCTCAGCCATAACCATAGAATGCAAAATCTACTTTCTATGAAAGCTTAGAAAACAAAGCTCCTCAATGACTCCGCTCATCTTCTGTTCTTTTATACTGCATTTTTCTAGAGGTGTTTGGAGAGTGAAAGCTAAAAACGGATTTTGCTTGTTGTGACCTATTGACATAGAAATGGTTTGATTCATTTCAGGTTCACATGGAGAACTTAAAGGGGTTGTCCAATACTTTTAGACTGAGTGATAACCTATCCTCAGGACAGGTCAACAATATCCGATTAGTGAGGGTGCCACACCTTACACTTCCACCGATCTTAACACTTATTGACCAGTACATAGGGTATTTACAGCAGACGTTCAGGGGTCTTCTTCTGAAGCACAGCTAAAAAGGGAAAGTTGCAGAGTGATGCGCTGCACAGAAAGCATCTGTTCATCAAGCCATGCATGCAAGTCGCTAACGTAAATCCCCCCAGGGGAACAAAAAAAAAAAAAAAAAAAGTTGGTGTAAAAAATACCATACTTCCTAGTAGGAAATAAACCATTTAAAATAAATACATAGTGGTACAATCATAATCAAGCTAACTTGCTATTTTTACTGGATAAAAAAAAAATCAGCTTAACAGCATAAAAAAAAAAGTTATGGTGGTAACAAAAATTAATATTAACTTTTTCCATCAAAGATGTTTTATTATGAAATAGCATTAAAGTGAAGAAAATATAGATATACGACACCATATACGTATTTAGTTGCCCACAGTTTACCCACAAACCCATAAAAAAAGTTAACTTATTTTTTTAATGTACAAGAAACCATGAAAAATGCAAAAAAAAAAAAAAAAAGTATTTGCCATTTGTTGTATTCCCTCCAAAAAGTAAAGCCAACATAGATAGATCTAGTGGGAAATACTTGCCTTGGATCCATGAGATGATGATTTGCTCTTCTTTACATCTGAGAAGGATAAAGAATTACTAGGGAGACTGGGAAGATGAAGACTAGTGCCTGAAGAGAAGGATGACCCCTCGGACATAACCATGATCTAATGAAGGAAAAAGGGGCAACAAAGAAGAAGGAAAAAGGGGGAACGAAGAAGGAGGAAAGAGGGGGAAAAAAAGAACAAGGAAAGAGGGGGAAAGAAGATTAAGAAAAAGGCGGAAACAAGGAAAAAGGGAAATAAGAAGGAAAAAGGGGGAAAATAAGAAAAGAGGGGGAAAGAGCAGAAAGAAGAATGAAAGGGGGGAAAGAAAAAGGAAAGAGGGCAAATAAGAAGGGGCAAAAAGGGAAACCGGAAAAGGGAAGAAAGAGCGAAAAAAAGAAAATGTTAAAAGAAAGTGGAAAAAAGAAAAAGGGAAGAAAAGAAAGGAAGAGGAAAAATAGAAAAATAATTACATTTTCATTCACAACAATAAAATTAACTTTAGGTTTGTTCTAGAATACCAAACTGTTCAAACAGAACAAATCCCAAAAAACATTCAGAAATGCATTGAACAAGTTTAAATGTGATGATTGATGGCCGATTTGTTACCATGACACGTCTCCGTGGGTGGGCACGGATACACTCGTATGATTCATCATTTTATGTGAGTGACACTGTTACACTCTTTGAAGAGGTTGTCAGTTTTATGGACAAGAGTCCATGTGTTAGACTGTGAAATTGTGCTGGGAAAAGCATAAGTACCTGAACATAACACTCCCGCTTTTCCACTAAAAGCCCTTAGATGCCCATCTTTGTGCTGTATAAGCAATAGATGTGATCAATATGATTACATTGGGGATGATCACATGATTATGTCCAGCACTTGAACGGAGACCGAAAGACAGGATCTTTTGCATCTGCAACGTAATGGAAATGCCATCACTTGGGCATCTCAGCAGTTTCGGGCACTGGCCTTAGTTTAGGTTGGGTGTATCGAATGCTCTTTGCATGGCCAACACGTTTAGCCACCAATGTAATCTCTTACAACAAATTTCACTGTGATATAAAATTGCATGAAGGATTTACTTGTACAAGTCAAAAGTATTACAATTGTACTGGCTACTAAAAGGCACAAAATGTTGAGATATCCCTGGAAGCAAAAGGGTTAAAGTACATACTGATCAACATCCTCCCAAGTTTCCAGTTGCCGGCTCCTATTCTCTTCTGGCCCACGTGACCGCTCATCTTTGCCAGCTTACACAGGGACTGCGGTATGGGGTGGTGCTACATCTCACATATAAGCCAATGGAGACTTAGAATGAGGAGCCATAGACTCATATGGTGAAAGCAACTTCCAATTAATACGCTACGCCTCTGATCTGGCTTGTCCGATTTGAGGTCACGCGTTTCAGAAGAACACCAAAGCCGCTCAGGAAATCGGAAAGACCGCAATTAATAAGTAATTTAATTTACCTACATTACATTCCAGGCTTATTTAGATGGGATCGAGGGGGGGGGGGGGAGGTTGGACAATAGCTGCGAGTGCTTCTTTAATATCGGGGCATAAAGTTATTTTTAGCTCTGCATGGACATGTGAATTATTAGCAGCTGTTCTGAAGGCTACACAGTTGACATGGGCGCTATGTGTGAGAATGAGACTTTTTTCAGGAGTGACGTGGTAGTGGGAAATCAGAGCAAGGTTAGTAACTGTGCCTTGTTGTGCTGGGATTGGGGCAATGGTGGGTGATTGCTTGGTTGTATGGTGTCCAAAAAACTGATGTACGGGAATGTATGATTTTGCCTTGATGGTACTCACTACAACATGGGAGTAAGAGCAGACAAAGCCTATAGCATCAAGACCGTCAGTCATGGACAGGAGTTAAACTAACTCTACATCAGCAAAATGACAGGGCATTTTTAAATGGAAATCTGTCAGTAGGTTTTTGCCATGTAATCTGAAGACAGCAAAAAGTTGGGGCTGAGACACAGATTTCAGCAATGTGTCACTTGTTAGGCTGTGTGAGGTTGTTTCCTTAAGGTACCTTCACACTAAACGATATCGCTAGCGATCCGTGACGTTGCAGCGTCCTGGCTAGCGATATCTTTTAGTTTGACACGCAGCAGCGATCAGGATCCTGCTGTGATATCGCTGGTCGTTGAACAAAGTTCAGAACTTTATTTGGTCGTCAGACCGCCGTGTATCGTCGTGTTTGACACCAAAAGCAACGATACCAGCGATGTTTTACACTGGTAACCAGGGTAAACATCGGGTTACTAAGTGCAGGGCCGCGCTTAGTAACCCGATGTTTACCCTGGTTACCAGTGTAAAATGTAAAAAAACAAACAGTACATACTCACCTTCGCGTCCCCCGGCGTCCGCTTCCCACACTGACTGAGCGCCGTAAAGTGAAAGTGAAAGTACAGCACAGCGGTGACGTCACCGCTCTGCTGTTAGGGCCGGCGCTCAGTCAGTGCAGGAAGCGGACGCCGGGGGACGCGAATGTAAGTATGTACTGTTTGGTTTTTTTCACATTTTACGCTGGTAACCAGGGTAAACATCGGGTTACTAAGCGCGGCCCTGCGCTTAGTAACCCGATGTTTACCCTGGTTAACCGGGGACCTCGGCATCGTTGGTCGCTGGAGAGCGGTCTGTGTGACAGCTCTCCAGCGATCAAACAGCGACGCTGCAGCGATCGGCATCGTTGTCGCTATCGCTGCAGCGTCGCTTAATGTGAAGGTACCTTTACAATGATTATTTTATCACCAGTAAATTCTCTCTCCCTGGCATATGATCCCTGCTTTACACCATGCCCCCTCCTGTGATAGGCAGATTATCATCAATAGACAATGGACATAGAGAGCATGATGTGAACGGGGTTGTCTTTCTCAGCTCTGCTACATGCCACATCTAAAAACTCTGATTGTATCACAACAGCTGCACCCCGTAAACTAAGTGGTACACAGTTGAAATCAGTGTCTATTTCCCTACATTATGTTGCTCTCAGATGGGGTAGCAAAAACCTGCTGACAGATTACCTTTAATAAAGATTATTTAGAAAGCTTCTAAAACTTTGCATTCAGGAAGCAAATAAAACAAAAATAATATTGTGGAAAAGGTGTTTGAAGCCTTTAACCCCTTAACGACCGCCGATACGCCTTTTAACGGCAGCAGTTAAGGGTACTCAAACCACAGCAACGCTTTTTATCGGCGGGTAGCCGAGACCCCAGAGAACATAATTCAGGTCGGTTTTTTACCGACCCCGGTGTTGTGATTGCCGTTATTAAAGGTATAAAAGCGACCGCCAAAAAAAAAAAAAAAAAATTGATTTTCCATTTAATTTTTCTCCTCTGCACATCAGAGGAGAGAGAAATAGGGTCCCCCGATCACCCCCACGGTACCTCTGAGGTCCAGGCATCCCCCCATTAAGTCCCCTGGATCGCCGGCATCTTATTCCTGGAGAAAATGGCAGGCGCATGCGCAGTACGCCCGCCGAGATCAGCCGGCTGCCACCTGGCAACAATAGGAAATTTTTCCTATTGATTAATGTTGATCACGGTGGTAGACCCAATCACAGTGATCAAAATATAAAAAATAGTAAATAAAAAAAGCCGGATTACTCACCAGTAATGCTCTTTTAGTGAGTCCACGACAGCACCCTACTGGAGAGAGGGATCCGCCCCGCAGGAACAGGAAACCTATTGAGAAATAAAAGGGGGCGGTCCGCCTCTCCTCCTCAGTTTTGATTTCAGAGTACCCGGAGGACCGCCAATATTAGGCAAATATCATTTATTTCATTCTTTAAACTTATTTGCTTATGATTAAAAGGATTTTACTCAAATAATATGCATTATATTAATATAGGGAGGGATGTAAGAGGGTGCTGTCGTGGACTCACTAAAAGAGCATTACCGGTGAGTAATCCGGCTTTTTACTCTTCGCCACGACAGCACCCTACTGGAGATCTTTCAGAGACCATCACCTAGGGAGGGGACCACCGTGCTGAGGACAGTCCTGCCAAAGTCTAGGTCAGAAGTTGACGATAGGTCTAGCCTATAGTGGTTATAAAATGTAGAAGGATTTGACCACGTTGCCGCCTTACATATAGTTTCAATCGGGACGTCTCCCCTCTCTGCCCAGGAGGATGCCATCGCTCTGGTAGAGTGTGCCGTTATGCCTTCCGGAGGGTTTTCTTTCCTCGCGGAGTAAGCCAGTCTGATAGCCTCTCTGATCCACCGGGATAAGGTGCTTTTTGTTACTCCATGACCCTTCTTGACACCCTGGAAGGAAATAAACAGAGCCCTACTCTGTCGCCAGCTACTGGTCTTTTCAATGTATTTTAACACTACTCTTTTAACGTCTGGAGTGTGATATTTTTGTTCTTCAGGAGTGGAGTGATTACTGAAGAAAGTGGGCAAGATTATTTCTTGTGACCTGTGGAATTTTTTCGCTACTTTGGGTAGGTAGGAAGGGTCTGGTTTAAGAATTAACTTATCCTGAAAGGTTAACAAAAAAGGTGGATCTATAGAGAGTGCTTGGATGTCACTGATTCTCCTAGCTGAAGTCAGTGCTACCAAGAGGGCCGTTTTTAGTGATAGACATTTAATTGGTATTGAGTCTATTGGCTCGAATGGAGAGTCTGTTAGGGCTTGTAAGACTAAATTTAAATCCCAGGGTGGAATTCTAGGTATGATAACTGGATTCATTCTTTCGCAGGCCGTAATAAATCTGGATACCCATCTATCCCCCGCAATGTTATGGCCATAGAGGGCTCCTAGTGCTGAAACATGAACCTTTAAGGTGTTTACAGTTAGACCTAGTTCTCTCCCTTTTTGAAGAAACTCCAAGATAGAATGTATCGGAATCTCTGACGTGTTGGTAAATGTATGGAATTGAAAAATTTTTCTCCATACTCTTGTATAGATTTTTGTGGTGGAGGGTTTTCTACTATGGAGAAGCGTATCAATTAAACCCCCCGAGAATCCTCTCGATCTTAGCATCTGCCTCTCAAGTTCCAGGCCGTCAGGTGGAGATTGTCCACCTGAGGGTGGAAAAACGGACCCTGGAAGAGAAGGTTGGGCGTTGAGGGGAGGACCCAAGGATCTGAGACCGACATGGTCCGTAGCCATGAGAACCATGGTCTCTTGGGCCAGAATGGAGCTATCAGTACAACTCTCGCCCCTTCTTCTCTGATTTTGCGTATAACTTGAGGTAGCAATATGATCGGAGGAAATGCGTATGCCAGACTGAACTGCCAAGGGGCTTGGAGAGCGTCCAGAATGTCCGGATGATCCGCTGGAGATAGAGAAGCAAATCTCCGGACTTTTCTGTTTTTCCTTGTGGCGAAAAGATCTATCTGAGGACGGCCCCAAAGAGATATTATGTCCAGAAATATTTGCTGGTTTAGACACCACTCTCCTTGCCTTAGGGTGTGTCGGCTTAAAAAGTCCGCCTGCTGATTGCTTGCTCCCCTTATATGCAGTGCAGTAAGGGATGTTAGGTGACTTTCTGCTAGATTTAAGATTTCCATAGCAGAAGACATCAGAGTCTCTGATCGCGTACCTCCTTGCCGATTTAGATACGCCACCGTGGTGGTGTTGTCGGACAGGACTCTGACGTCTTTCCCCCGAATCTGTGGGAGGAAATGGTATAAGGCGTATTTTACAGCATTCAGTTCTTTAAAGTTAGAGGAGCTGCAATTTTCTTCCATGCTCCATAACCCCTGGCAATAATCGTTCCCCATATGAGCGCCCCATCCATGAGGACTGGCGTCAGTGGTTATGGTGTGAGATGGCGTTATTACCCATGGAACCCCACTCAACAAATGGTTTGAGTCTAGCCACCACTCTAAGGAAGTTAAAACCTCCTGAGATAAGGTTATTTTTGTATTTAGGTGACCAAATAACCGTCTATCCTCTTGTAAAATTTGATGTTGTAGTACTCGAGTGTGGTGTTGAGCCCATCTCACTGCTGGTATACAAGAGATAAGAGACCCTAGTAACAACATAGCTTGTCTTAGGGATATACGAGGATTAGTTATTGCGGCTAGGACTTTGTGTCTGATCAGTAGGATTTTTACCTGCGGCAGGAGACACTTTTGAGATATGGAGTCTAACTGGAACCCCAAGAACGCCTGACGGGAAAGCGGAGTGAGTCTGGATTTGTCGGTATTGATTATCCAGCCCAGGTCCTGTAGAGAGGAAATTGCGTGAGCTAAACGATCAGCACATTGAGTAACTGAATTTCCTATTACCAAAAAGTCATCCAGATAGGGCACAATCAAAGTTTCCTTCTGGCGTAGGTATGCCATCACCTCTAGCATTATCTTGGTGAAGATCCTCGGCGCTGTTGAGAGGCCGAAGGGTAAGGCCGCATACTGGAAGTGACGAACCTCGTTGTTGATTTTTACCGCCACTCTGAGGAATTTTTGGTATCTGTTATGAATGGGGAGATGATAGTAAGCATCCTTTAGATCAATGCCCCCCATCATACAGTTTGGGAAGAGGAGTTTTATGGTGGACCTAATGGACTCCATTTTAAATGTATAATTTTCAATGAATGAATTGAGTTTTTTAAGGTTTATGATGGTTCTGAAAGAACCGTCGGGCTTAGAGATTAGGAATAGGGGAGAGTAGAATCCCCTACCCTCCTGTCCCATCGGTACTTGGACTAGGACCCGTTTTGATATTAGGGTTTGAATTTCAAGCTCTAGAGCCTGTTGCTGTATAGGCGAGCTGAGAGTTGTTATAATATAAGACTCATGGGGCACACGAGAGAATTTTAATTTAATTCCATCTCGGACGATATTTAAAACCCACGAGCTAGATGTTATCTTCTCCCATTGGGTGGTGAAAAATTTAAGTCTGCCCCCAACTGGTATGTCCTCAGTATTTGTTGTCTTTTGGGGGGTTGGGTCTTCTAAACATGGTACCTCTCTGCTTGTCGTCCTTAGGGGTCCATGTTGTAGACCTATCTGTTTGCCTCCTTTTGCCAAACGGCCTCCTCTTAAAGGCTCTCCTGTAAAAGGGAATAGAGGATTCAGGAAAAGCTTTCTTCCTGTCCTTTGCCTTTTTGAGTATGTCATCTAAGGTTTTACCAAAGAGGTACTCACCCTCACATGGGATTGCGCATATTTTAGATTTAGATTGCGCGTCCCCTTTCCAGCTCTTCATCCATAGAGCTCTTCTTGCGTTATTTACAAGGCCCGCAGATCTTGCTGCTAAACGGAGTGAGTCGGCGGAGGCGTCTGCCAAAAAGGCCGCTGCTCCTCGTATTAAGGGGATGGCTGCTCTTAGTTTTTCTCTCGAGCTTTTCTTTTCAATTTGCTGGTCTAACTGATCAATCCAGATGATCATTGACCGGGCCGCGCAAGTACTGGCTACTGCAGGTTTGAATATTCCTGTAGCCTCTTCCCAGGAACGTTTAAGGGATGATTCAGCCTTACGATCCAAAGGATCGACCAATAGTCCCGCATCCTCCACAGGTAAAGTGGATTGTTTGGAGGTAGAGGCTACAGCCGCGTCGACTTTAGGGACTTTGGTCCAAGTAAGAAGCTCCTCGTCACTAAACGGATATTTGCGTTTTGAGGCTGAGGGTAGAAAGCCTCTCTGATCTTGCTTCTCCCACTCTCTTTTGATTAATGTTTTCACTGCTGGTATAACCGGAAAACATCTCCTCTTTCTGTCTGCCAAACCCGCGAACATTATCTCTTGCGCGGTTTGCGCACCCTTAGACTCCTCACACCCCATGGTATTTCGAATGGATTTTACCAAGTTGTCCACACTGTCTAAGGGGAAACATGAGCGTCCCTCAATCTCTGATGAGGATGATGACGCTGGACATGATGATAGGGAGGCATCTGACAGTATCGGTTGGTCACTATCGGAGTCTGACACAAGTGTCGGTGTTTTAGATTTAGAACTACGCGGTTTTTCCTGGGTCATATTTTTTAGTTCTTCTCTAATAATGGCCCGTAGGTCCGTAATGGACACTGCTGCTCCCTGTGTTGTTTCTTTAAAACAGTCCTCACAAAGTTTTTTGGGGTATGAGTCAGGGAGGGGCTGGTTACACAAGGCACATTCCCTGTGCTTCGTTTTTTGTCGTTTTTTGCTCTAAGCGTGTAAGTAGAGAGAGAAAGGGAAAAGAGAGAGATAGGGAGACAGCGTTAGCTTAATAGGCAGAGTTCACAACTCACCCAGTGAAGCAAATAATACCGGATCAGAAGGCCAAGATCCTGTTCTGGAACCGTCGCTTTTACGAGCGGTGTCCGAGGATCCTCTGGCGTGATCTTTGGCGGGGGGTACTGGAACTCCGGTTGTAGGGTCCATGGCACCTGGGGATGACATCTCTGCATCGCCGTTTCAGCGTTAGTGAGCGCTTTAAATAGAGCGCCAAAACGTTGTGTTTTTTTTTTTTTTTTTTTTTCCGCGCATGCGCAGACAGTGCCGCTCCCCTGCCCTGGATCCGGCCTAGGCGCCCCGGAAGTCCAAGATCCACTTCCGGGGTAGCCTGTATTTGCGGCGGTCGGCGCGTGTGCGGCCCGGGATTCAACGCCGGGCCGCGAAGGAAGGTCATCTTACCCGCTCCTGCTGCCGTACCGCACGCTGGGAAGGACGCCGGTCGGCCTTTCCCAGACCCGGCCGTCTGCCCGCTCCATCAGACGAGGGGGGAGCCGTCTAACGGAACTCCCCCGACGCTGCTTCTGAGCCGCAGCCCCTGCCGTTCTCTCGGATACTGCGCAGGTGGCATGCAAGCCCAGGTATGCTTTCTCATTCGGAAGTCCTGTCGTTCCCGCAGGAACAGGAAACCTAAACTGAGGAGGAGAGGCGGACCGCCCCCTTTTATTTCTCAATAGGTTTCCTGTTCCTGCGGGGCGGATCCCTCTCTCCAGTAGGGTGCTGTCGTGGCGAAGAGTAAAAACCTTTATCACCCCTTAGGGAAAAATAATAAAATAAAAAATAAAAAAAATTATTTCCATTTTTCCATTAGGGTTAGAGTTGGGCTAAAGTTAGGGCTAGAGCTAGGGTTAGGGTTAGGGATTAGGGTTAGGGGTTTGTTAGGGCTAAGCTTGTGGTTAGGGTTATAGTTAGGGCTGGAATCAGGGTTAGGGGTGTGTTGGGTTTAGAGTTGTAGTTAGGGTTGGGGGGGTCTCCAAACGTGACATGGCACCACCACTGATTCCAGCCAATTTTGAGTTCAAAAAGTCAAACAGTGCTCCCTCCCTTCTGAGCCCTGCCATGTACCCAAACAGTGGCTTTTCCCCACATATGGGGTATCGGCTTACTCAGGAGAAATTGCACAACACATTATGTGGTCCATTTTTTCCTGATACCCTTGTGAAAATAAAAAAAAATGGTTCCAAAGTACATTTTTTGTGAAAAAAGTAAAATATTCATTTTTTCCCTTACACATTGCTTTAGTTATTGTGAAGCACCTGAAGGGTTCATAAACTTCTTAAATGTGGTTTTGAGAACCTTGAGAGGTGCAGTTTTTAGCATGGTGTCACTTTTGGTTATTTTCTGTTATATTGACACCCCCCCCCCCCCCCCCCAACTCACTTCAAATGTGAGGTGGTCTCTAAAAAAAAAAAAAAATGGTTTTGTAAATTTTGTTGGAAAAATGAGAAATTGCTGGTCAACTTTTAATCCTTATAACTTCCTATCAAAAAAATTTATGTTTCCAAAATTGTGCTGATGTAAAGTAGACATGATGGAAACGTTATTTATTAACTATTTTGTGTGACACCAATCTGTGATTTAAGGGCATAAAAACTCAAAGTTTTAATATTGAAAAATTTTCGCCATATTTCCATTTTTTTCATAAATAAACGCAAGTCATATTGAAGAAATTTTACCACTAACACGAAGTACAATATGTCATGAAAAAACAGTCTCCGAATCAGTGGGAGCCGTTGAAGCGTTCCAGATTTATAACCATAAAAAGTGACACCGGTCAGAATTGTAAAAATTGGCCTGGTCATTAAGCACAAAATTGGCCCTGTCACTAAGGGGTTAATGACCATATAGACAGTGTTATATAAAAGGAACCTTATTCATCCTTAGGCTAAATACACAAGTGAACAAATGGTAACTATTCTAAAACTCCTTCATGACCAGGCAATTTTTTTTTTTTTTTCTTCTCTTTCTTCTTCTCTTCTTTCAAGAGCCATAACTAATTATTTCTCCGTCAATATGAGGGCTTGTTTCTTGAGGTATCAGTTCTACTTTTGAATTTTACCATTCATGTCATCATGTGATGCACTGAAATGTAGGAAAAAAATCCAGGTGCATTGTAATTGCAAAAAAGTGTAATTCCAAAATTGTTTTTTGGGGGTTTTATTTAACCCCTCAATGACCGACAATACGTCTTTTTACTGACCTGAGATATGAGAATAGCCTCCCCATACAGGTGACAATCCAGCAGCTGTCGGCTGTACACTATAGCTGACAACTTGCTGTATCACCAACGATCAGTGTTGGCACTGACTATATATGTTTTAACCTCTTAGATGCTGCTGTCAATAGTGACTACATCATATAAATGGTTAACAGTGTGTGTGGGGGGGCTTCCTATTTATCCCCATTGGCACCCTGAAATCTTGATCATGTGGTCCTGATGTTTGCCATGGCAATTCACGGCCAAATAACAGCCTTCGATTGTGCCGGCTACAGCGGCCTGTTCAAAATTTAGCGACATTTAGGTGGTAAAAATCAACTTTTTCATTCCTATCATGCCACTTTGTATTAATTCCTGAAGAGTATCTGAAGGGTTAATAAACTACCTGACAGAAGGTTTCAATATGTCAAGGGGTGCTGTTTTTAAAATGGTATCACTTTTGGAGGTTTACCAATATATAGGACCCTTAAAGTCACTTCAAACCTGAATAGGACCCTAAAATTTTTTTTGTAAATTTCCATACAAAAGGGAAAAATTACTGCTGCATTTTTAAACCTCCTAAAAGGCTAACAAAATAAAAACATTTTACAAATGGTGCTGATGTAAAGCAGACATGAGGGAAATGTTATTTATTAATGGTTTCTATAGTATGACGATCTGGAGTAAAGCGATAATCATTCAAAGTTTGAAAACTGCTAATTTTTTTTTAATCATTATTGTAAAATTTCTGATTTATTTTTTTTTATAAATAAACAAAACTTATCGACCTAAATTTACCATTATCATAAAGTATAATGTGTCATGAAAAAATAATATCTAAATCAATGGGATATGTTGTAGTATTCCAGGGTTATTACCACACTAGATGGTGGGTATTCTATAATATGTATGCGTAGTGTATAGCATAGCCCACGCAGTACATTGCGCAGCCCACGCAGTACATTGCGCAGCCCACGCAGTACATTGCGCAGCCCACGCAGTACATTGCGCAGCCCACGCAGTACATTGCGCAGTCCACACAGTACATTGCGCAGCCCACGCAGTACATTGCGCAGCCAACGCAGTACATTGCGCAGCCAACGCAGTATATTGCGAAGCCCACGTAGTACATTGCGCAGCCACATAGTATATAGCACAGCCCATGTAGTATATTGCCCAGACCATGTAGTATATTGCCCAGCCACGTAGTATATAGCACAGCCCATGTAGTATATTGCCCAGACCATGTAGTATATTGCCCAGCCACGTAGTATATAGCACAGCCCATGTAGTACTTTGCCCAGCCACGTAGTATATTGCCCAGCCCACGTTGTATATTGCGCAGCCCATGTTGTATATTGCCCAGCCACGTAGTATATTGCCCAGCTACGTAGTATATAGCCAAGCCCATGTAGTATATTGCCCAGCCACGTAGTATATTGCCCAGCCCATGTAGTATATTGCCCAGCCCATGTAGTATATTGCCCAGCCCATGTAGTATATTGCCCAGCCCACTTAGTATAGAGCAATGTGGGCATCATATCCCTGTTAAAAAAAGAAATAAAATAAAATATAGTTATATACTCACCTTCCGGAGCCCCCGGATCCAAGCGAAGTGGTTACCGACGCTGCTCGTGCGCTCCGGTCTCAAGAGTGCATTGCGGTCTCGCGAGATGATGACGTAGCGGTCTCGCGAGACTGCTACGTCATCATCTCGCGAGATCGCAGCATGGAGCGGTCACCGAAGCGTCGCGAGCGGGAAAGGCCTATTGTCGATCCGGGGGCCGACGGACGGTGAGTATATATCGATTTTTATTTTTTTTTATTATTTTTAACATTAGATCGTTTTACTATTCATGCTGCATAGTCACACAGGGTTAATAGCGGTAACAGAGTGCATTACACCGCGGCATAACGCGATCCGTTCCCGCTGGCATTAACCCTGTGTGAGGGCAGACTGGAGGGGAGTACGGAGCGGGCACTGACTGCGGGGAGGAAGGAGCGGCCATTTTTCCGCCGGACTGTGCCAGTCGCTGATTGGTCGTGGCTGTTTTGCCACGACCAATCAGCGACTTGGGTTCCATGACAGACAGAGGCCGCGACCAATGAATATCTGTGACAGAAAGAAAGACAGACAGACAGACAGACAGAAGGAAGGACAAACGGAAGTGACCCTTAGACAATTATATAGTATATAAAGTGACTCTGGTCAGATTTAAAAAATTTGTCCCTGTCACTAAGGAGTTAACATGCTCAATAAATGTTAAAACTGAGCTGGCAATATAATTCTCCAGGTTAGTGCGATTAAGCAGATATCAAACATGTATATTTTTTTTTTAGTTTTGTTTGTTTTTAAGTAGTGAAAATAAAATTCAGAAAAAAAAAAAAAAATCTTGTGTGGCTGTGTTCCGAGACACGTAATATTTTACATTTTTGGAATATGGGTGGTGTGAGGGCTTATTTTTATTTTTTGCACCCCGAGCGGATGTTTTTATGGATACCATTTTGGGCAGATACAATGTTTTGATAGCCTCTTATTGCATTATATTGCAATGTTGCAGCGGCCCCCAAAAGATTTAATTCTGGCTTATTTTGATAGACCGGACTTTTACAAATGGAGCGATACCAAATGTGTGATTTTTGCATTTTCTTAGTTTTATTTTTAATAGGGAAAAAGGGTGGGGGTGGGGAATTTTAACTTTTTTCATATTTTTAAAAACATTTTTACTTTACTTGTTACTGTATTAATAGTCCCCTAAGGGGACTTGAACCTCGGACTTTATATTATAGCAGTGCATCAGAACTGCTATGTATAGAGAAAACCACTATCTCCTACGAATGCCACCTAATTGCTTAATTGCTGGTTTTCATAGGAAAGTCGTCATGACAAGCTCAGAGGTCTTCAGCAGATCCCCGGCTGCCATGTCAACCCATGGGCGCCCCTCGATCACCTCACAGGAGTGCCAATGTGCATGTGGAATGATGCCCCCTACTGGCAAATGTTAAATTCCGCTGTCACAGATTGTCAGTGGCATTTAACATGTTAACAGCGGCGAGCGGAGCTCCACTCCAAGCGCAGCCATTCGTGGTACATGATGGCTGATTTGATCAGCCATCATCCGCCGAGAAAGATGCAAGGTCGGGGGGCGAGTCCGCATAAAAAGTCAGGGACATGACATGTGACGCAATAGTACGTCATATGTCGTGACGTAGTTAAGGTCCAGTTAAACTAATATATAGATCAGAGAAAAAAGTTGTATGATCTGTTAAAATGTCACAAGAACTTTGCATTGGTGCAAATTGATTCTCCCACCCTCACAAAAAAAAAAATACACGCTAGGAGGAGTTGAACTTCATTTGCAATAAAATAGAAGCGAATGCAAAAATGAATCAGGCCCTATGATGCATCCGCCCAAAAGACACCGTTACTGGATGTTTACCTCATTTGTTGATATGGGCCTAATGTGTTTTACAGGAAGAATCCCATTTTGCATTTAATACACACAACAGTAGATATACAATAAGTTTTTGTTCCACATGTGCTTTATCAAGGTGACATTTAACTCCTGTATGCTATTCATCACCAATCTACTATTTTAATGATATTTCTACTGGATATATAGATTATTGTTTTTGACGTTTCACCAAAACAAAAGTTTAGGGGAAGAATAATCTAAAAACCAGAAAGGCTGACAAATTCAATATATCCATGATAAATAGGATAATGATCATTAAGACATTTAATACGGTAGGCAAGACCGGTCACATTCATCATCTCGCAATACAGACCTAGTGTGGAATAACGAGAAACCTAACGTACTCTAAGGAGATAATGTTGGATTTAATGGCGCTCCTTTACAGATTGCAATCTACTTTATGTTACAGCCCAGCAGTGATTTGCACTAGGCCAATCTTTCAGTAAGTCCCAGGGTCTCTTAATATGGTTCAATTAATCTTTCCTTCCCTTTTAATGGCCAGTCTCATCAGCACACACAACAAGGTGACCCATTATGTAAAGTACATAGTAGCTCATTTCCTTCGCCGGCGAAACATTAACCTCAAAAGACTCATGGAAAAAGCTGTGCACTTTGTATTGGATGTTTTCTGGAAAGGCACCTTGTGTTTGCTCACCTGTCCCTTCACAAATAACACACACTTAGCTTATCTCTGGATATGGCACTAAGAGCCCATTTATTGCATGTCAATAAGGTAAGGTGACATTTCAGTACCAACATCCTGCGGCCAACTCTCATTTACCAAGTAGAGTTGGATTATCACAGAAGCAATTTGTTATTTGTATGTTCTTCCATGTACTGGCACACCCAATAGTGCTATAATGGTGGAACGAAATGAAGATCCCTTTTATGTAGAAACTCCTCTAGTAGCAAAATTCATACTCCATTTAATAGGAATTCTTAATTCGCAGGGCCCTCAGGGACTTATTTCCTCTTTATATACCTATTTGTTATCCATAGGCGAGGGATCTACCATAGATTCAATTAGGGGGAAACGGGGGAGGCTTCTTCCAGATACACTGGGAGAAGAATGGGATGAAATCTTGAAATCTCCAACTAGGGTCTCCCCATCAATCAATAATAGGATGACCCAGTTGTACATCATATAACAATCCTATTTGACCCCGACTCGTCTTTTTAAAATGGGTCGTCTTCATTCATCAGACTGTTTGAGGTGTCATTCTAGTGATGCAGATTTTATCCATATGATATGGAAATGTCCTGTTGTCTTTCAATACTGGAGAGAGATGACGATACTATTGACATCCTTGGTGTCGATCCCTGTCCCACTTGAACCCCTGGTATGTTTATTTGGAGTATGGGAGGCAGAGGCCTGGGATCATCATACGGGAATTTTTCTGAGGGAGACGCTGTTTATGGCACGAAAGGTGTTGGCATTGCGGTGGATGGGTGGTTCTTGTCCATCTCTTAGAGCATGGGTTGACTTAGTGAACTCAATTATTCCGTGTGAGCGGACATTGTATCAAAACAGAGGTTGTCCAGCCAAATTTGAGAGGATAGGGGGAAGATGGAACTCCTCCTGCCTTACTGTTTAGGTTAAAATAACTCAGCATATGCATAAGAAATGGGTGTGTGATTATGCAGACACTATTTACTCACAGGGCGGAATCTATTTAGAACTCTCCTCCAGGCGGCATTATGTTAGTTTTAGAGGTTTTATTAGAAGTTAATGTAGAGAAGGTTCAAAATAGGACATAAATGATTAACATGCACTGTCTCTTACCTTTGCAACACTTTTGATATGGCTATGTATTGTAATTTTCTGTAACTAATGGATAATAATGAATACAAGCAAATGTGTGTATGATTTATCCTGCAATTAATAAACGAATTTAAAAAAAAAAAAAAATCATACTCCATGATAAAAACAGCAATTACCCATAAGCAGGGCTGCCATCAGGGCATAATTGCCCTGACTGGCGTATGGGGCCCGATGAGGAGATGGGGACCGCATCGGCCTCATCTCTTCTGCCGATGCAGTAACAACCTGCATCCGAGACACAGGTTCAGTTACTCTATTGCCGCGCGGACCCGCATGGTAACAGTTGAAGCCGCCAGCCAGAGGCTGGCAGCTGATGTCAGCGTGAACGTCGCCGGCGTATGACATCACTGTCATTCGCCGGCGAGTGTGCGCTTGAAATGCCTGGAGGGAACTGCACCGCAGGAGCTCGGCAAGGTAAGAAGAAAGTTTCTATTTTTATTGAAAGCAGCCAGGGGCAGAATGGAGACACGGAGGGGCAGGATGGGAGACACGGAGGGGCAGGATGGGAGACACGGAGGGGCAGGATGGGAGACACGGAGGGGCAGGATGGGAGACACGGAGGGGCAGGATGGGAGACACGGAGGGGCAGGATGGGAGACACGGAGGGGCAGGATGGGAGACACGGAGGGGCAGGATGGGAGACACGGAGGGGCAGGATGGGAGACACGGGGGGCAGGATGGGAGACACGGGGCAGAATGAGAGACAGATGGTGCAGTATCATGAGGCAGGATGGAGACAGATGTGGCAGGATCATGGGGCAGATGGAGCAGGATCATGGGGCAGGATCATGGGACAAAATCATGGGACAGGATGGGGAGATCATATGGGGCAGGATGGAGACAGATGTGGCAGAATCATGGGGCAGGATGGAGACAGATGTGGCAGAATCATGGGGCAGGATCATGGGACAGATGGGGCAGGATCATGGGACAAATGGGGCAGACTCACAGGACAAATGGGGCAGACTCATGGGACAAATGGGGCAGGATCATAAGACAGATGGGGCAGGATGGGGAGATCATATGGGGCAGGATGGGACATCACATCACATGGAGGCAGAATGGGAGAACATATGGCTGGGGCCAGGAATGAGACATTACTGCAGTGATGTATTCATTTTATTTTTTGAGGATACTGCTTTAAGTGGAGGAGGTGGTCCTGTTACTGTGCAGAGCAACACTATCACCTTTTGTTCTTCATCTGGTGTAGTTTAGAATTTGGGAAAAAATAAGTAATGTGTTCTGCAAGTGGTGCTCTAGATAACTGTTATTTCCTACAGAGATGAGCCCTGGCTGGAATAAGTGACGGCAGTGTGTGCTGGATGAGGATGAAAAGCGAAGATGAAGGACTTCACCTAGAGAAGTCACTCGTGAGTCAGTACCTGTACACTGACACAATACACTGTATACTATATACAGTGGTCCTGTGTAGAATGTCACCAGTGATCACTGTATCACCTTTACACTATACACTATATACAGAGCTCCTGTGTATAATGTCACCGGTGATCACTATTACCTGTACACAGACACTGCATACTAATTACAGATCTCTTGTGTATAATGGCACTTATGGTGATATTAGTATTGTGTTTTTTTATTACTGATCAATATTTTAGTATTCAGTCACTAAGTGGTGGTAATATGTTGTCCAGCCATGGCGTGGTGGTATTTGTTCCTTGTATGTGTTATTATTTGGTCACTATGTGGTGGTAATGTGTGGTCCGGTCATGATGTGGTGGTATTCGTTCCTTGTATGTGGTATTATTGGTCATTATGTGGTGGTAATATATAGTGTGGATATGGTGCGGTGATACCTGTCCCTTGTCTCTGATATTATTCGGTCACTGTGGTCAGGGGCTGGCTGGCAATTTTCAGCCTGGGGGGCAATCACAAGGCAGTGGCCCTCGAGTTGCGATGGCCCTCCTTTTCCCTGCTTATATCTGGCCACTGCATTAAAGTAGCAGAGATAACAGGATTTAAAAACAGGCTGGTACACAGGTATGGGAACTGAACGGAGCTTGCTGCATAGATATGGGAGCAGAACAGAGCTTACTACTGAGATATGGGAGCAGAACCGAACTTACTCCGGAGATATGGGAGCAGAACCGAGCTTACTAGATTCAGAGATATGGGAGCCAAACCGAGCTTACCACAGAGATATGGGAGCAGAACCGAGCTTACTACAGAGATATGGGAGCAGAACCGAGCTTACTACAGAGATATGGGAGCAGAACCGAGCTTACTGCAATGATATGGGAGCAGAACAGAGCTTACTACAGAGATATGGGAGCAGAACCGAGCATACTACAGAGATACGGGAGAAGAACTGAGCTTACTACAGAGATGTGGGAGCAGAACAGAGCTTACTACAGAGATATGGGAGCAGAACAGAGCTTACTACAGAGATAAGGGGGCAGAACCGAGCATACTGCAAAGATATGGGAGCAGAACCGAGCTTACTACAGAGATATGGGAGCAGAAAAGAGCTTACTACAGAGATAAGGGGGCAGACCCGAGCTTAATAAGTCTACTACATGGAACCAAGTCTGCTACATAGAAACTGGAGCAGAACTGAGATTACGACATACATACAGTACCATAATCTAGATTACTACATTGATAGAGTACCAGAACCAAGCTTACTGCTTAGATATGGTGCCATAACGGAGCTTACTTACAAACATACACACAACAATACAGCTACACAGTGCCTAGTACTATCACCACTACACAGAGAATACATAATATTATAATATCACCATTACCTCTACATGAAACTACATTCTATACAAAGACCAATGATGCCACCATACACTCCCTGACAGAAGTTATGTCGCTTATCCATGTTATGTAAATAAAAGCTTATAACCTGACGTTAAATTCATCCATTGGTTGTATAAGTTATTCTTTTGAAAGCTGAAACCCTCCAAAATGTGGTTAAGGTTAAGAAAATAAATTGTTATCAAAGCAGAAATATTGATCAGTTAATGGACACAGAATGGTCAGATTTTGGCAAGACAAAATTTTTATTGCCCACAGACAAATAATTAACTTGAAATACAAATATATGTTGCATAACATTGGTGAATGAAGTTGTGGTGCTCATCTAGATTATTTGGTTTGGTCTTCCAAGCTTCCTCTTTCATCCTTCCCCAAACATGCTCAATGATGTTCATGTCTGGTGACTGGGCTGGCCAGTCCTGGAGCACCTTGATCTTTTTTGCCTGGAGGAACTTTGTTGTAGAGATGGATGTATGAGATGGAGCACCATCCTGCTGCAGAATTTGACCTCTTTTATGATTTGGAATATAAGAGGTAGCTAATACTTCTTGATATTTTAGGCTATTGATATTGCCTTCCACCTTGCAAATGTTTCGCACACCCCCATACTGAATGTAACCCCAGACCATGATCTTTCCACCACCAAATTTCATGTCTTCTGGGTGTATTTTGGATCCATACAGGCTCCAGTAAGTCTCCTGCAGTGTTTGTGGCAGGCAGCTGTGGTGTAATTCTACTAAAGAGAAATCCACCTTCTGCCACTTTTCCAGTGTCCATCTGTTTAGCAGGCTGTGGGAGTTTGCAAATGCCACACGGTTTTTTATTTGCCTTTTGTTTAGTGCTGGCTTCTGGGCACTGATTCGACCATGGAGGCCATTTTGAGACAGAATCCTACAAACTGTTCTAGTTGACACAGGGACTTGAGGTGACCAGACCTGTTGGAGCTCTGCTGCTGTGGAAGAGGGGCTTGCTTTGGATTTTCTAACCAACAAACATTCCTCCTGAGCAGTTGTCTTGCGGGGTCTGCCGGACCTGGGCTAGTCAAACACATCTCCAGTCTCTTCAAATCTTTTTTTAAATTCTTTGTACTTGACACAGACACATTAAAGGTGCCAGCCACCTCTGCAGTGGATCTGGTCTTCAGCCTCTTGATAATCCAGGCTTTGGTCGCAGGGTGGATTTTTGGCATGTTGTCAGAGCTTAAGTTGCAGTTCAAGTGAAGGTCTGGGGTGCTGGGTTTCTTTTTATACACACACACACTAAATAACCGATCATTTACTGAGCACAGGTGAGGATGTAAACTAGGATTGGGTGCATTATATGACCAGGCGACAAAACTTTTGTCTTGCTAAAATCTGACCATTCTGTGTTCATTAACTGATCAATATTTCTGCATTGATGTCAATTTATTTTCTTAACCTAAATCTCATTTTGGAAGGTTTCAGCTCTCAAAAGAATAATTTATACAACCAATGGATGAATTTAACATCAGGTTATAAGCTTTTATTTACATAACATGGATAAGCGACATTACTTCTGTCAGGGAGTGTACACCTTTTACTACTTGTATACTACAATACTGATCATTAATTTAAAAAAAGCACAATACTAAGTGCCATTGTATACAGGAACTCTGTATTTACGGTCAGTGTAAAGATACTACAGTGATCACTGATGACATTATACACAGGAGGTCTGTATAAGGTGTCAGTGTACAGGTAATACAGTGATCACCACTGCCAGTGACATTATACACAGGAGCTTTGTATATAGTATACAGTGTATAGTGTCAGTGTACAGGTAATACACTGACTCACTAGTGACGTCTCTAGCTGAAGTCCTTCATCTTTGCTCTTCATTTTTATCCAGCACAGACTGCCGTCACTTCTTCTAGCCAGGACTCGTCTCTGCATAAAATAACACAGTTACCTAGAGCACGGCTTCCAGACCACATTCCCCACTTTTTCCCTTTCTTCTACACCATGTTCCAAATTATTATGCAAATGATATTTTTCTCGGATTTTCCTAAATGGTCGGTGCAAATGACAGTCAGTCTAATTAAAGTCATCACCCGTTAGATTATACATCGAATTTTATTGAGAAACCTCCCAATGATAACAGTATAATCTCCAAAATGAATAAAAACTCAAAATGCACTGTTCCAAATTATTAGGCACAGTAGAATTTCTAAACATTTGATCTGTTTTAAAGAACTGAAAATGCTCATTTGTGGAATTTGCAGCATCAGGAGGTCACATTCACTGAACAAAAAAGCTAAGCTAAACATCCTAACAGGCCAAGGTACATGTTACCATAGGAACCCTTCTTTGATATCACCTTCACAATTCTCGCCTCAATTGAACTTGTGAGTATTTGCAGAGTTTCTGCTTGTATTTCTTTGCATGAAGTCAGAATAGCCTCCCAGAGCTGTTGTTTTGATGTGAACGGCCTCCCACCCTCATAGATCTTTTGCTTGATGATACTCCAAAGGTTCTCTATAGGGTTGAGGTCAGGGGAAGATGGTGGCCACACCATGAGTTTATCTCCTTTTATGCCCATAGCAGCCAATGACTCAGAGGTATTCTTTGCAGCATGAGATGGTGCATTGACATGCATGAAGATGATTTTGATCCTGAAGGCACAATTCTGATTTTTATACCATGGAAGAAAGTTGTCAGTCAGAAACTCTATATACTTTGCCGAGGTCATTTTCACACCTTCAGAAACCTTAAAGGGCCCAACAAGCTGTTTCCCCATGATTCTGGCCCAAAACATGACTCCTCCATCTCCTTGCTGACGTTGCAGCCTTGTTAGGACATGGTGGCCATCCACCAACCATCCACTACTCCATCCATCTGGACCATCCAGGGTTGCTCGACACTCATCAGTAAACAAGACTGTTTGGAAATCTGTCTTCATGTATGTGTGGGCCCACTGCAACTGTTTCTGCTTGTGAACACTGTTTAGGGGTGGCCGAATAGTAGGTTTATGCACCACAGCAAGTCTTTGAAGGATCCTACACCTTGAGGTTCGAGGGACTCCAGAGGCACCAGCAGCTTCAAATAACTGTTTGCTGCTTTGTAATGGTATTTTGGCAGCTGCTCTCTTTATCCAATTAATTTGTCTGGCAGAAACCTTCCTCATTATGCCTTTATCTGCATGAACTCTGTCTTTGCTCTGTTTCAGTCACAAATCTCTTCACAGTATGATGATCACTTAAGTTTTTGTGAAATATCTAATGTTTTCATCCCTTCACCAAGGAATTGCACTATTTAATGCTTTTCAGCAGCAGAGAGATCCTTTTTATTTCCCATATTGCTTGAAACCTGTGGTCTGCTTAATAATGTGGAACATCATTTTTAAGTAGTTTTCCTTTAATTAGAATCACCTGGAAAACTAATGATCACATGTGTTTAAGATTGATTTTAGTGATCCATTGAGCCCTGAGACACAATACCATCCACGAGTTTATTTGAAAAACAAAACAATTACATCTTTATGACACTTAAATCCAATTTGCATAATAATTTGGAACATGGTGTACACTAGACATCTGAATACAGAGGTGCACCCACGAACAATATATAATTGGTTATTATGCAACCTCATAGATTGTAAGCTTGCGATCAGGGCCCTCATTCCTTTTGGTATCTGTTGATCTATGTGTTTATTGCTATGCGTCCATTGTCTGTACAAGTCCCCTCTAAAATGTAAAGTGTTGGCACCATAGAAATAAAATTATTATAATTATTATTATTAACCGACCATTCCAAATATAAATTATAATCCACCACTGTGCACCCACTAACTATAAATAGCCACTTTCCCCATTTAATATATAAATTAATTAGCACCTGTACTCTTTCCCCCAATTCATTACCAGTCACTTCATCCTCAACGCTCCCCACTATGTACCTACCACTCTAACACTAACCCCGATTCATTATAGTTACATGCCCCTCCCGCCCCAATTCATTGTCATGTCTTTCTTTCTCACCCTCTATTCATTATCAACTGCTCTACCCCACATTCAATACATCATTTAAGGCCCCGTCTCACATAGCGAGATCGCTAGCGAGATCGCTAGCGAGATCGCTGCTGAGTCACAAGTTTTGTGACGCACCAGCGACCTCCATAGCGATCTCGCTATGTGTGACACGTACCAGCGATCAGGCCCCTGCTGCGAGATCGCTGGTCGTGTCAGAATGGCCTGGACCTTTTTTTGGTCGTTGAGGCCCCGCTGACATCGCTGAATCGGTGTGTGTGACACCGATCCAGCGATGTCTTCACTGGTAACCAGGGTAAACATCGGGTTACTAAGCGCAGGGCCGCGCTTAGTAACCCGATGTTTACCCTGGTTACCAAAAAAAACAAACAGTACATACTCGCCTTTCGGTGTCCCTTGCCGTCTGCTTCCTGCTCTCACTGACTCCCGGCCGTACAGTGAGAAGTGAGAGCGCAGCAGTGACGTCACCGCTGCGCTCTGCTCTCACTGTACGGCGGCTCAGTCAGAGCAGGAAGCAGACGGCAAGGGACACCGAAAGGCGAGTATGTACTGTTTGTTTTTTTTGGTAACCAGGGTAAACATCGGGTTACTAAGCGCGGCCCTGCGCTTAGTAACCCGATGTTTACCCTGGTTACCCGGGTGCTGCAGGGGGACTTCGGCATCGTTGAAGACAGTTTCAACGATGCCGAAGTCGTTCCCCTGATCGTTGGTCGCTGGGGAGAGCGGTCTGTGTGACAGCTCCCCAGCGACCACACAGCGACTTACCAACGATCACGGCCAGGTCGTATCGCTGGTCGTGATCGTTGGTAAATCGCTATGTGAGACGGGGCCTTTACTCCCCCACCCTTAAAATTCATTATTTGTTCTTCCCCTAGATCATCATTTGCTCTCCCCACCCCCTCTTCAATTGATCATTTGCTCTCCCCACCCCCACCTTCAATTAAATTGCTGTCCCCTGTCCCTCACACTGAATGTATCATTTTGCAGCCCCCCCACTTTAATTTGAAGTCCCCTTACTTCATTCATTGCAGTCCCCTATCACCCCCTCACTTCATCTGCAGTGCCCCTTCATCATTTGCAGCCCCCTATCCCCCTTCCATTTCATCATGAGCAGTCCCACATCAGACACACTTCATCATGTGCAGTCCTGCAGTCCCCTTCCCCCGACTTCATCATGTGCAGTCCCCTTACCCCCCACTTCATCATGTGCAGTCACCCTTACCCCCCACTTCATGTGCAGTCCATCTTACACTCCACTTTATCATGTGCAGTCCCCATTACCCCCTTCATGTGCAGATCACCTTACCCCCCACTTCATGTGCAGTCCCCCTTACCCCCCACTTCATCATGTGCAGTCCCCTTACCCCCCCACTTCATCATGTGCAGTCACCCTTACCCCCCACTTCATGTGCAGTCCATCTTACACTCCACTTTATCATGTGCAGTCCCCATTACCCCCCACTTCATGTGCAGATCACCTTACCCCCCACTTCATCATGTGCAGTCCCCTTTAACCCCCAATTCATCATGTGCAGTCCCCCTTACCCCCCACTTCATGTGCAGCCCCACTCCCCCTTCATCATGCGCAATCCCCCTTACCCCCACATCATGTGCAGCCCCATTCCATCATGTACAACCCCACTCTCCCCACTTCATCATGTGCAGTCTCCTTTATCCACTAAACTATCATGTGCAGCCCCAGTCCATCATGTACAGCCCCACTCAACCTTCATCATGTGCAGCCCTACGTACCCCCTAACTCCATCATGTGCGGTCTCCTTTAACCCCCAAATTCCATCATGTGCAGTCTCCTTACACCCCCCACTTCATCACTTGCAGTTACCCACCATAAAATTTCTTGTATAAAGAAAACAAAAAAGTTCTTCATACTTACCTCACCAGTCGCTCCCCTGCAGTGCCTCTCTGCTTCTAGCATCTGGGTCATGTCGGCGTGTGCGTGAGGACGCCATCGCTCATGCCCAACACCTAACCTGGAAGTATAGAGAACATGAAGGGAGCAGTAGCTGCGCAGCCGTCAAGGTGACAGCCAAGCATAGCTCCTGGCCCCAGCGCAGACGTGTGCGCTGACTGAGATGCGGCTGTGTCTGCTGCCGGCCATGTCACAGTACAGCAGACATGGCTGCGTACAATTTGCTGTGTGGCTGTAGCCACCACCAGGCAGCCGGCCCTGAACAGCTGCTGGGGGAGCGGCCCGGGGGGCATTTGCCTCTTTGCCACCTGGGGCAGTCAGCCCCTGACTGTGGTGGTAATGTGTGGTCTGGACATGGTGTGGTGGTATTTGTTCCTTGTATGTGGTATTATAGGTCACTATGTGGTGGTAATATCGTGTCTGGTCATGGTGCGGTGGTCTTTGTCCCCTGTATGTGTGATATTATTGGTCATTTTAAAAATTGAAAAATAAATAAAATTATACCTAAATTGTATTGGATATTTTAACAAATGTTTAATAGGTTAGAGTAGGGCACAGCCAAAAAAGAGTCTACCTTGTCGTGGTGGAAACTTAAAAAATCTTTTGACTGTGGACAGTTTGAGGGGTGGAGGTGGGGCTGGGGTGAAGCCTGGGCGGAGTCTCAAGGAGGCCCCAAAAATGTTGCCAGTATGGGACCGCGAAATTCCTAGTGTAAGCCCTGACCATAAGAAGTAGGGAAACCTTGTAAATGGCCATATTACACCAGGTACTAGTAGCAGACCTAGGGTTTGCTTTAATTTTCCTTCAAACACATTATGAAAACTATGGTATCTTTGAATGCTATGGTTTTACACATCAGGACGTAAGAAAAACAAACTAGGTCCTTAGAAGTTCTTAAGATCAGGTAAACAACCTCAGAAGAACAATACCACATGACAAATTGAGCGAGGCCGAGCATGTCTAGTCGGGATGTGGCTGGAAGTACGCAAATTGCATACTTGTGACATGCCCACCCACTATCTCCGGCAATACTGGAGTATCCCGACAGTGTGCGGTGCGCGTGCTGTAAGGATTCAGAAGTCTGCTGTTACACTGAGTTATTGCTGATTTTTAGCAGAAGACCAGACAACCCTTTAACCCCTTTACCCCCAAGGGTGGTTTGCACGTTAATGACCGGGCCAATTTTTACAATTCTGACCACTGTCCCTTTATGAGGTTATAACTCTGGAACGCTTCAACGGATCCCGGTGATTCTGCCATTGTTTTCTCGTGACATATTGTACTTCACAATAGTGGTAAAATTTCTTTGATATTACCTACGTTTATTTGTGAAAAAATGGAAATTTGGCAAAAATTTCGCAATTTTCCAACTTTGAAATTTTATGCAATTAAATCACAGAGATATGTCACACAAAATACTTAATAAGTAACATTTCCCACATGTCTACTTTACATCAGCACAATTTTGGAACCAAAATTTTTTTTGTTAGGGAGTTATAAGGGTTATCACTAGAAGTCTCAAAGAGAGGGGTCATTTAACATTTCTACCTTTGGAACCCAGAGACGGGTCGAATGACCTGAAGGATTTTAGCTAACATCCTCTAATCACCGTCTTTTGTTCTGTAATTAAGGCCATTACTGTCACACAGAGAACTCCTCAAGATGCGTTACCTGGGAGGGGGGATGCGGGGGTGCGAATCACACTCCCCACAGCCCGCTGTGTAGCTGGTAACCAGTAAACACAGCGGGTTGCTAGGGACCGCGTTCCCCGCTCTCCCACATGTGGGGAACATGCGGAGGCTGAGAAAATTTCTAAGTTCCCTGCTGGATTTGCAGGGAACTGAAATTCTCTCAAATGTGAACCTAGCCTAAAAAAGATAGTCAGGAAATAAAAATAGGTAATTTGAAAAATCTAACCTGAAGACAGCTCAGAGTCCGAATCCGGTTGAAGGACTATGTCTTCTCCATCTGAGTCAGAAGGGTTGGTGTTGCTCAGGATCAGTTCCAATGCCTGCTGAATGGTGTGCCTTCTCTGCATTTTGTTTCTTGTGAACAAAATAGGTGAAGCAGTCACCTATTTATTCCCCACAGCAAATTTGCATGCAGCCTTTTGTGCTAAGGTGTTAGCAAGCTTATGCATATCCTCTGCACAACAATGCAGCTGGGGGGTGGGCAGACACACTCAGGAGCAGCTAACATTTTTTTGTTTACACTTTCTTACAAGACCTTTGTTCAGGTGGATCAACATAATTGCCCCCTGCAGATTCCTCAGGCAATGCCACATTTACAAATGAAAGGATGCTAATTGGAGCCATCAGAGTTGTCAGTTTTGACTAAAGGTACCGTTACACTCAGCGATGCTGCAGCGATATAGAAAACGAGCCGATCGCTGCAGCGTCGCTGTTTAGATCGCTGGGGAGCTGTCACACAGACAGCTCTCTCCAGCGACCAACGATCAGGGGAACGACTTCGGCATCGTTGAAACGGTCTTCAACGATGCCGAAGTCCCCCTGTAGCACCCGGGTAACCAGGGTAAACATCGGGTTACTAAGTGCAGGGCCGCGCTTAGTAACCCGATATTTACCCTGGTTACCATTGTAAAAGTAAAAAAAAAAACCACTACATACTCACCTTCTGATGTCTGTTACGTCCCCCGGCGTCCGCGCTGCTGCTCAGAGCTTCCTTCACTGAATGTATCAGGGCCAGCACAGCACAGCGGTGACGTCACCGCTGTGCTCTGCTTTACGGCCGGCACTGACACATTCAGTGCAGGAAGCTCTGAGCAGCAGCGCGGACGCCGGGGGACGTGACAGACATCAGAATGTGAGTATGTAGTGTTTTTTTTTTTACTTTTACAATGGTAACCAGGGTAAATATCGGGTTACTAAGCGCGGCCCTGCGCTTAGTAACCCGATACTTAGAAAGAAGAAATATAAACCAGCTCACCCGTGATGCATAAACCAATCCTCGGGAGCACGGACCCGCTGTGTTCAGGCGTATAGAGTCCAAAAAGAAAAGAATGTCCAGCTTCACCGAATCCGTAAAAAAGAGTTTTCTTTATTCACATACTATTGAGCATAGAGGACACAGACTTCAGCACAAGCCATATGGGTAAGAATCTCAACGCGTTTCTGGAGACTAAGCTCCCTTAATCATGACAACAATGTCATGATTAAGGGCGCTTAGTCTCCAGAAACGCGTTGAGATTCTTACCCATATGGCTTGTGCTGAAGTCTGTGTCCTCTATGCTCAATAGTATGTGAATAAAGAAAACTCTTTTTTACGGATTCGGTGAAGCTGGACATTCTTTTCTTTTTGAACCCGATATTTACCCTGGTTACCATTGTAAAACATTGCTGGCATCGTTGCTTTTGCTGTCAAACACGACGATACACACCGACCTAACGACGAAATAAGGTGCTGGCCTTCTAGCTCCGACCAACGATATCACAGCGGGATCCAGATCGCTGCTGCGTGTCAAACACAACGATATCGCTATCCAGGACGCTGCAACGTCACGGATCGTTGTCGTTCTCGTTGGAAAGTTGTTCAGTGTGAAGGTACCTTTAGGGTCATTTGACCCTCTTTCAGGACTTCAGGGGGAGCTCAACATTTCTGGGACTTCTAGTGTTAAAAATTGACCAGCAATTTCTCATTTTTACAACACCATTTTTTTTTTTAGGGACCACATCTCATTTGAAATCATTTTGAGGGGTCTATATGACAGAAAATAACCAAGCATGACACCAATTCTAAAAACTGCACCCCTCAAGATGCTCAAAACCAAATTCAAGAAGTTTATTAACCCTTCAGGTGTTTCACAGGAATTTTTGGAATGTTTAAATAAAAATTGACATTTAACTTTTTTTTTTTTCACAAAAATATCCTTAAGCTCCAATTTCTTTTATTTTACCAAGGGTAACAGGAGAAAATGGACCCCAAAAGATGTTGTACAATTTGTCCTGAGTACGCGGATACACCATATGTGGGGGTAAACCACTGTTTGGGCGCATGGGAGAGCTCGGAAGGGAAGAAGCGCCGTTTGACTTTTCAATGAAAAATTTACAGGAATTGAGATGGGACGCCATGTTGCGTTTGGAGAGCCACTGATGTGCCTAAACATTGAAACCCCTACAAGTGACACCATTTTGGAAAGTAGACTCCCTAAGGAAATCATCTCAATGTGTTGTGAGAGCTTTGAACCCCAAGTGTTTCACTTGTTTATAACGCAGAGCCATGAAAATAAAAATTATTTTTTTTCCCACAAAAATTCTTTTTTAGCCCCCAGTTTTGTATTTTCCCAAGGGTAAAGTGGTCATCCAATTTGTCCTGGGTTCGCCGATACCCCATATGTGGGGGGGAACCACCGTTTGGGCGCATGGGAGAGCTCGGAAAGGAAGGAGCACCATTTGGAATGCAGACTTAGATGAAATGGTCTGCAGGTGTCACATTGCGTTTGCAGAGCCCCTAATGTACCTAAACAGTAGAAACCCCCCACAAGTGACCCCATATTGGAAACTAGACCTCCAAGGAACTTATGTAGATGTGTTGTGAAAACTTTGAACCCCCAAGTGTTTCACTACAGTTTATAACGCAGAGCCGTGAAAATAATAAACCCCCACTGCATCTAGTTCACTCTCTGACTTTGAACCAGTTACAGAAGAAGTAAGCAGGCTCCTTGCATCTTCTCGCCCGACCACTTGCACCAGTGACCCCATTCCGTCACATCTCCTCCAGTCCCTTTCCCCGGCTGTCACCTCTCACATAACAAAAATACTCAACCTTTCCCTCACTTCCGGTATTTTTCCCTCCTCATTTAAGCATGCCATCATACATCCATTACTTAAAAAACCCTCCCTCGACCAAAACTGTGCCGCTAATTATAGACCTGTCTCTAATCTTCCCTTCATCTCTAAACTCCTGGAATGCCTGGTCCACTCCCGTCTTACCCGCTATCTCTCAGATAACTCTCTTCTCGACCCTCTTCAATCTGGCTTCCGCTCTTTACACTCTACTGAAACTGCCCTCACTAAAGTCTCTAATGACCTACTAACAGCTAAATCTAATGGTCACTACTCCATGCTAATTCTCTTGGATCTTTCCGCAGCATTCGACACTGTGGATCATCAGCTCCTCCTCACTATGCTCCGCTCCATCGGTATCAAGGACACCGTTCTCTCTTGGTTCTCCTCCTATCTCTCTGACCGATCCTTCACTGTATGTTTTGCTGGTTCCTCCTCCTCTCCCCTTCCCCTTACTGTTGGGGTTCCTCAAGGATCAGTCCTAGGCCCCCTCCTCTTCTCTTTGTATACTGCCCCTATTGGACAAACAATCAGTAGATTTGGGTTCCAGTACCATCTCTATGCTGACGACACCCAATTATACACCTCTTCTCCTGCTTTCACTCCGACCTTCTTAGAAAACACCAGTGATTGTCTTACCGCTGTCTCTAACATCATGTTCTCCCTCTATCTGAAACTTAACCTGTCAAAAACTGAACTCCTCGTGTTTTCTCCCTCTACTAACCTACCTTTGCCTGACATTGCCATCTCCGTGTGCGGTTCCACCATTACTCCCAAGCAACATGCCCGCTGCCTTGGGGTCATCCTTGATTCCGAGCTTTCATTCACCCCCCACATCCGATCACTGGCTCGCTCTTCTTATCTGAATCTCAAATATATTTCTAGAATTCGCCCTTTTCTTACTTTTGACTCTGCAAAAACTCTTACGGTCTCACTTATTCATTCTCGTCTGGACTATTGAAACTCTCTACTAATCGGCCTCCCTCTTACCAAACTCTCCCCGCTCCAATCTGTCCTGAATGCTGCTGCCAGGATCATATTCCTCACCAACCGTTACACCGATGCCTCTACCTTGTGCCAGTCATTACACTGGCTACCCATCCACTCCAGAATCCAGTACAAAACTACTACCCTCATCCACAAAGCACTCCATGGCTCAGCACCACCCTACATCTCCTCTCTGGTCTCAGTCTACCACCCTACCCGTGCCCTCCGCTCCGCTAATGACCTCAGGTTAGCATCCTCAATAATCAGAACCTCCCACTCCCGTCTCCAAGACTTTACACGTGCTGCGCCGATTCTTTGGAATGCACTACCTAGGTTAATACGATTAATCCCCAATCCCCAGAGTTTTAAGCGTGCCCTAAAAACGCATTTGTTCAGACTGGCCTACCGCCTCAACGCATTAACCTAACTATCCCTGCGTGGCCTAATTAAAATAAAAAAAAAACAAAAAAAAAACATAATCAGGTTCCTCGCATCATGTTCTCATACACTTTATGCAGTTAATAGCCCTCTGTGTCTGTACTGCTACATACTTAGGCTGTTAACTGGTTCATGCAGCTTTACATGAACACCCGAGCCTTACACTATGGCTGGTCCAAATAACTAAAGCAATTGTTACCATCCACCTCTTGTGTCTCCCCTTTTCCTCATAGTTTGTAAGCTTGCGAGCAGGGCCCTCATTCCTCCTGGTATCTGTTTTGAACTGTGATTTCTGTTATGCTGTAATGTCTATTGTCTGTACAAGTCCCCTCTATAAGTTGTAAAGCGCTGAGGAATATGTTGGCGCTATATAAATAAAATTATTATTATTATCTTTTTTTTTTTCCACAAAAATTATTTTTTAGCCCCCAGTTTTGTATTTTCCCAAGGGTAACAGGAGAAATTGGACCCCAAAAGGTGTTCTCCAATGTGTTCCGAGTACGCTGACACCCCATATTTTGGGGTAAACCCCTGTTTGGGCGCACGGGAGAGCTCGGAAGGGAAGGAGCACTGTTTTACTTTTTCAACGCAGAATTGGCTGGAATTGAGATCGGACGCCATGTCGCGTTTGGAGAGACCCTGATGTGCCTAAACAGTGGAAACCCCCCAATTATAACTGAAACCCTAATCCAAAAACACCCCTAACCCTAATCCCAACGGTAACCCTAACCACACCCCTAACCCTGACACACCTCTAACCCTAATCCCAACCCTATTCCTCACCATAAATGTAATCAAAACCCTAACCCTAACTTTAGCCCCAACCCTAACCCTAACTTTAGCCCCAACCCTAACCCTAATGGGAAAATGGAAATAAATTTTTTAATATTTCCCTAACTAAGGGAGTGATTAAGGGGGGTTTGATTTACTATTTACAGTGGGTTTTCTAGCGGATTTTTATGATTGGCAGCCATCACACACTAAAAGACGCTTTTTATTGCAAAAAATATTTTTTGCGTTACCACATTTTGAGAGCTATAATTTTTCCATATTTTGGTCCACAGAGTCATGTGAGATCTTGTTTTTTGCGGGACGAGTTTACGCCTTTTATTCCGATTTTTGTGAGGCAGAATGACCAAAAACCAGCTATTCATGAATTTCTTTTTTTTTTTTGGGGGGGGGGGGGGCGTTTATATCGTTTCGCGTTTGGTAAAACGGATAAAGCGGTTCAGTACGATTACATTGCTTTATTCTGAGGACTATAACTTTTTAATTTTTTCGCTGATGCTCTATGGCGGCTCGCTTTTTTGCGGGACAAGATGACGTTTTCAGCGGTACCATGGCTATTTATATCCGTCTTTTTGATCGCGTGTTATTCCACTTTTTGTTCGGCAGTATGATAATAAAGCGTTTTTTTGCCTCTTTTTTTTTACGGTGTTCACTGAAGGGGTTATCTAGTGGGACAGTTTTATAGGTTGGGTCGTTACAGACGCGGCGATACTAAATATATGTGTACTTTTATTGTTTTTTTTTATTTAGATAAAAAATTTTATTTATGGGAACATTTTTTTATTTTTTTTTTAAACACATCGGAATATATATTTTTTTACACTATAACATTGCCCCGGGGGGGAGCATCATGTTACAGTGTAAGTTCGCTGATCTGACACACTGCTGTGCACGGTGTCAGATTAGGGATCTGACGTGCACTTCTGGAGGCTTCCCGACGCCTGCTCTGAGCAGGTGCTAGTAAGCAACCTCCCTGCAGGACCTGATGCAGCCCCGCGGCCATTTTGGATCCGTGCCTGCAGGAAGGAGGAGTTAAAAGACCCTCGGAGCAATGCGATCACATCGCGTTGCTCCGAGGGTCTCAGGGAAGCACGCAGGGAGCCCCCTCCCTGTGCGATACTTCCCTATACCGCCGGAACACTGCGATCATGTTTGATCGCAGTGTGCCGGGGGTTAATGTGCCAGGGGCAGTCCGTGACCGCTCCTGGCACATAGTGCCGGATGTCAGCTGCGATAGTCAGCTGACACCCGGCCACGATCGGAAGCGCTCCCCCCGTGAGCGCGGCTGATCACTCTGGACGTACTATTCTGTCCTTGGGAAGTAGGGCCCACCCCACATGGATGGAATAGTACGTCCAATGGTAGAAAGGGGTTAAACTTGTGTAGAATCCTTCACTTGCGGATAGCATGCGCTGTGAGAGTCCTCTAGTGTCAGCTGTGTGATCAAGCGGTCTTGTTACTGCAAGTACACGATTTGCATACTTCTGGCCACATTCTGACTAGTTAATTGATAAAGGCTGCAAACTTCTAGTCAGGATGTGGCCATGAATCCTCAAGCCTGCAGCCACATCAAGTGACTGAAGATTTTCAAGATAAAAATGAAAAATGCCCACAAACCTCAATGCATTAAAGGGGTTAGTTTATGCACAATCCTCTTAGGCTATGTGCACACGATGTGGATTTGCTGCGGATCCGCAGCGGATTTTTCGGCGCAGAAACGCTGGAGAATTGACTTAGGCTATGTGCACACGTAGTGAATGGGGTGCAGAATTTTCTGCACAAAATCCTCATCTCTTGGCAGAATCCGCAGCTGCGGATTTGCCGTGGTTTTTATGCGGATTTTGTGCGGATTTGCCGCGGAATTGATGCAGTTTGTGCGGATTTTCTGCAGTTTTTCCCACTGCGGATTTCTATTATGGAAGGGTGCAGAAACGCTGCAGATCCGCACAAAAGAAGTGACATACACTTTTAAGTCCGCAGCAATTCCGCACTGATTTTTCCACACCATCTGCACAGCTTTTTTTTTTTTTTTACCCATTGATTTGCATTGTACTGTATATCACAGTGCGGGTCTGCAGCGTTTCTGCGCGGAAAAATCCGCTGCGGATCCGCACTAAATCCGCATCGTGTGCACATAGCCTTAAGATCCCGCAACAGCATTTCAAATAGATTGTAGTCTGGACTTTAAGAAAAAGAACAAAGGTGTTACAGTGGCCTAGTCAGCCATTCTGATGTAGATTGCTGGTGTGCTTGGTATCATTGTCCGACTGCACAACCCAGTTTTGGGCAAGGTTTAGCTTTTGTATAGATGGCCTCACATTTGACTCTAGAATGCTTTGGTTAACAGAATACATGGTTGACTCAGACTGCAAGGTGCCCAGCTCCTGTGGTTGAAAAACAAGCTCAATTCGTCACCCCTCAATCAATGTACTTAACAGTTGGTATGGAGTGTATTAGGTAAAATCAAAAACTGCACAACAGAACAATGTGAAGCATTGCATTCTAGAACAATGCCCTTTCATCAGACATGACCAAGGTGAAGATGTTTGGCTGTAAGACTATGTGCCTACAATCCGGAAGTAGCAGTGCTTTGGACGCAGGCTATCTTGAGAAGATTGTCAAGTGTCTTGTTTTCTACTGTGCTTCCAAATTGTTTAAAAATGGCCTTACAAACTTTGAAAGATTGACGGACAGCAACAATTGCTCCACTAAAATGCTGACATCTTTCTTGTTCGGCCTTATGTTACACACATGAATGTGCCAGGCAAACAAAGTACCAAAAATTCTGCTTTTATATAGGGTATCACATTTGCAGAACAAACATTTATCAATGGCATTTTGATTAGCAGCATATGACAGCTACTTACCCTCTTAGTTAATAGAAGCAGTTATGGTGGACTTTTTTCACACACAACTGTATTTGGCCTAGTTTTTAATAAATAAATAATAATGGTATACTTTGTCATGTGCTACTCATCAGAGGTTGTATTTACCTAATTTTGAAGACCAGAGATTTTATTTTTCATTGTGTTCTGGTTTGTAAAACCATAGAATTCAAAGAAGATGTGCTTTGTTTTTCTCATGACTGTATCAATTATAAAAAAAGAGGAAGATCTGAAGCTTTTACTATTGTGTAATTTTCAGATCTATAATTCTGTTCGGGGAGGATATTGAACAGTTTTTAAACTCTTAGTGATGGAGCTAATTTTGACCTTAATGACCAGGCCAAATTTTTTAAATCTGACCACTGTCACTTTATGTGGCAATAACCTGGAATGCTCCAACGGATCCCACTGATTCTGAGACCTTTTTTTTCATGACATATTGTACTTCATGATATTGGTAAGCTTTAGTTGATCTGATTTGCATATATTTAATCACAATATTAAAAATTAAAGAAAAAAAAATAATGTAAAATTTTACAATTTTCAAACTTTAAATTTTTATGCCATTAAATCAGTTATACCACACAAAATGGTTAATAAATAAAATTTCCCACATGTCTACTTAACATCAGCATAATTTCTGAAAAAAAAAATTCTGTTACGAAATTAGACGGGTTAAAAGCTGATCAGAATTTCACAATTTTACAACAAAACTTACAAAACTATTTTTTTAGGGACCACATCACATTTGAAATGACGTTGAGGGGTCTATATGACAGAAAATACCTAAAATTGACAATTCTAAAAACACCACCTCTCAAAACCACATTCAAGAAGTTTATTATCCCTTCAAGTGCTTCACAGGAATTAATGTAGTGTGGCAGGAAAATCAACCCCATATGTGACGGGAAACTACCATTTGGGTGCACAGCAGGGCTTGGAAAGGAAGCAGCACTGCTTGACTTTTTAAACGCAAAAATGGCTGACCCCACGTCGCGTTTGGAGAATCCCTGATGTGCCTAAACCGTGGAAACCCCCCATAAGAGACCCCATTTTGAAAACTACACTCAAGGATTTTCTTCAGGGGTAATGTCATTGGTTTACAGCAACGCAGTGAAGCCAGTGAACCGTAGTGTCTTATTTCTCCTACTCCTGCACAGATTAGAAGCACTTCATCTTCATATTAAACGGTGCAAGTTTATTTTAGCAGGGCAGGTGTTAATCCACTCGGTTGAGAGCTCCTGGAGCATTAAGGCCCTCAGCTGTTCACTGTTAGCCACTCACATCTTCTATACAATCTTGGCCCTGGCTAGCACTCATTGTCAGAGCTAGCTTTTGCTGCATGGCTGGATGTTGTTGGTGGTTATTGGAGAAGGTGGTTGGTGGATTTATCTGTAGCTGGTGCTAGGTTTTGAGTGTGTGATAATTCCCTTTCTTCTCCTACTTTGGTTTAACCCCCATCCTCCACTCCAGTTGAGCACTCCTGAAAACTTTCATGCATTAAGGCTCAGCTGTGCAGTTAGCCGCTCCCATCTCCTATATAATCTGGGCACTAGCTAGCACTCATTATCAGCACTAGCTTGTGCTGCAAGGTTGTAGGTTGTTATTTGAGAAGGTGTTTATATGAGACTATTGCTAGGTTTTGTGTGTGAATTCCCTTTCTTCCCCTACTTTGGCTTAATCCCATCATCCACTCCCAGGTGCTTACCTCTGTTGTTCATATGTGTATATTTGTACGATTGGCATTTTCCTTTATCCCTTTTCGCATTACCTTGTAAGTCTGGTTGGGGTGCTTTGGTACACTACTACTATCCTCTTCCCTGGGTAGGGGAAGGGTACAGACTGAGGGTAGATTCAGGAGCTAGGACAAGGTACAAAGCCCAGACTTCTTCATCAGAAGTAATCTGGGGAACAGCGCGAGCTAGGCTTCCTCCACGTCCCTAGCATTAGGGACAGGGAAGGAGTCACTGGTCCTGGGACTCCCGACAACAGAGGGTGACAGGTATAGTGAGGATTTTTTATTTTTTTTTAAACCAAAGGCACTACACAGAAATTTGCTAACATTAAGTTCTCATATTGAATAGGTCTATGATTCTATGATAGGTAGTCATTAATGTTGAGCGCAAGTGCTCGCTACTCGAGTTTGCATTGTGTGCTTTGGTAAGAAAAAGTATTGCAGGTGCTCAAGCGACCCCGATGCAAACTCGAGTAGTGAGCACTTACGCTCAACACTAGCCCTAACCATAAGCCTAGCCCTAACGGAAAAAATGAAAGAAAAAAATTGTATAAAAAAAAAATGTAATCAGACTAAGGGGATAATACAGGGGGATGACACACTAATTATTGGCTTTTGATCATTGTGATAGGGTCTATCACAGTGATCAAAATGAACCAAAAGGAAAAATCTCTGTTCTTGCCGGCCTAAATTTCCCAAAGGGTGCACTGCGCTTGCTTTTTAATTATTTATTTTTAATTTTTTTGTAGGAAGGGAAGGCGGAGGGTTAGGGGACAGAGCAGGAGGGCCCGGCGGATGGTGAAAGTACTGGGGTGGATGGTTTGGGGACCTCATTTCGCTCTCCTCCGACATGTAGAGAAAGGTTTTTTAATAGCCAGCACACTTTTTAAAATTTATTTTACGCTAACGGCAATTACATGATTGGAGATCGGAAAAACTGTTTCTGACTGTGCTTTCGAGGATCTCCGATACCCACGGTAGTTGAAGCCCCAGATATTTTTTGGAAGCTGGGGGGCACTATAACCTGATTCCCAATCACTATTTTAAAAACAGTAATGAGGGAATAAACCTCCTTAAAGGCAGCCGTTTTAATGCGTATCGGTGGTCATTAAGGGGTTAAACAAAGCTCTAAATCTCATTTATAGTTAAATATTTGGAAGAGTCAAACTGTTGGCCTGCAGCATGTTATTATTGAGTTCAATTATTTGGCAAACCACACTTTGGGAATTTGAGGTGAGAAGTCAGTCCTCTGAGAAAAAGGGATTATATACATTTAAGTCCATAACACACTATGCAGTAGGCTTTCTCCAGTGGTAGATGCAGCCAGACAGACTGTCAGACTATGTACAAAGATCTGGATCTCTGGAACTGAAAATTAGAGATCTGACCAAAATAAAGAAATGCAGTGAAACCTCAGATTACCATATAACACTGCATTGAGAAATAGTCTTCTAAAGTGCTGTAACACTTATAGGAAATTGCCAAACTATGTATGCATGGTATATTGCAGGCCAAAATTCTGTCACAGAAAATCTGATCTAGGTAATGGTCCTTTCAAAGAAGTTTCCTTGTCACTGTATAAAGGAATTAACCAGCAGAGAACTTCAGAATTGTTATCACCCCTTGACTCACACTGCAGTCTCAGAGTATTCTATGTGATGTGACTTTACCAAGTCTCAGTTCTCCCAGTCAGCTCTGACAAGGAAGAAATATAAAGATGCAGTGAGACAGGTAGTGTGAGTAAGGCTACTTTCACACTAGCGTCGGACGATGCACGACGAATTGCGTCGTTGCGACGTACCGACGCAAGCAGTGAAAGCGCCGCACATAGGGGGCAGTGGATGCTGTTTTTCAATGCATCCGCTGCCCCATTGTGATGTGCGGGGAGGCGGGGGCGGAGTTCCGGCCGCGCATGCGCGGTCGGAAAAGATGGTCTCGACGCACCAAAAAACGTTACATGCAACGTTTTTTGGTGGGGACGGACCGACGCAACACGAAGCAACCGTCGCACGACGGTTGCGACGTGTAGCAATGTGTCGCACTGCATCGCTAATGCAAGTCTATGGAGAAAAAACGCATCTTGCAAGCACTTTTGCAGGATGCGTTTTTTCTACAAAACGACGCATAGCGACGTGCAGTGCACGACGCTAGTGTGAAAGTAGCCTTAGGAGTTTTACAACTCTGCTGCTAATCATTGCATGGACTGCCTAAGAAAAATCTTGTCACAGTATGAAATTGTGATGGAATAATGCAGCATTTAAAAGTTTGTTAAAATGTAACAAAACTAACACTGCTGAATCTTCGTTAGATGTTCTTTCACTTAAAGCTCCAACCAAGCAAACAAAACTAATTACTGTATATACTCGTGTATAAGCCGAGATTTTCAGCACCTTTTTTGTCCTAAAAATGCCCCTCTCGGCTTATACATAAGTCATTGCAAGCGGGGTAGGGGGGGGGGGAGCAGAAGACATCATACTCACCCTCCTGGTGTCATAGCTGCATATCAGTCCCTGCATCTCGTGCGCCGGCATCCCTCTTCTGGTCTTCCTTCAAGTGCTGAACGGTCACGTGTTACCGCTCATTTCAGTAATGAATATGAATGCGTCTTCCACTCCCATAGGCATGGCACGCATATTCATTACTTTAATGAGAGGTATCACTGACCGCTCAGCACAGGAAGGAACACAGGAATAGAGATAACGGCGCCCGAGATGCAGGGACTCTGATATGCAGTGCCAGGAGGGTGAGTAGGACTGGGGGAGGGTGAGCCATGCGATATTCACCTGTCCCCATTCCACAGCCGCGCTGTGACGTTCTGGTCAGAGGGTGCGATGACGTGGTTACTACACACCCTCTGCCTGAACAGTCACTGCAGAGCCGGCGATGCTTAAGAGCAGCGGGCAGCGACGAGAGGCAAGTATGCCTTTTTTTTTTTAATCCCAGCAGCAGCATTATATGGGGCATATTTTAATATGATGCATCTTATGGGGCCATCATTACCCTTTATGCAGCATTATATGGGGGCATATTTTTGTATGGAGAATCTTATGGGGCCATAATTAATCTTTGTGCAGCATTAAATGGGTCATTTTTTAATATGGAGAATCTTATGGGGCCAGCATTAACCTTAGTGCAGCATTATATGGGGCATAATTTAACATGGAGCATCTCATGGGACCATCAATAGCCTTTATGAAGCATTATATGAGGCATAATATTCTATGGAGCATCTTATGGGGCCATCATTAGTAGTGATGAGCGAATATACTCATTACTCGAGATTTCTTGAACATGCTCGGGGGTCCTCCGAGTATTTTTTTTAGCGCTCGGAGATTTAGTTTTTCTTGCCGCAGCTGAATGATTTACATCTGTTAGCCAGCATAAGTACATGTGGGGATTCCATAGCAACCAGGCAACCCCCACATGTATTTATGCTGGCTAACAGATGTAAATCATTCAGCTGCAGCAAGAAAAACAATCTCCGAGCACTAAAAAAAATAGTCGGAGGACCCCCTAGCATGCTCGAGAAATCTCGAGTAATGAGTATATTCGCTCATCACTACTAATGATGGCCCCATAAGATGCTCCATAGAATATTATGCCTCATATAATGCTTCATAACGAGTATCGTATATACTCGAGTATAAGCCGACCCGAGTATAAGCCGACCCCCCCCTAATTTTGCCACAAAAAACTGAAAACTTAATGACCCGAGTATAAGCCTAGGGTGGGAAATGCAGCAGCTACCGGTAAATGTCAAAAGTAAAAATAAATACCAATAAAAGTAAAATTAATTGAGACATCAGTAGGTTAAGTGTTTTTGAATATCCATATTGAATCAGGAGCCCCATATAATGCTCCATAAAGTTTATGATGGCCCCATAAGATGCTCCACATTAAAATATGCCCCAAATAATCCAGCATAAAGATTAATAATGGCCACATGAGATGCTCCATAGACATTTGCCCAATATAATGCTGCATAAATGTTGATTATGGCCCCATAAGATGCTCCATAAAGATATTTGCCCCATATAGTGCTGCACAAACCTTAATTATGGCCCCATAAGATACTCCATAAAGACATTTGCCCCATATAATGCTGCACAAACGTTAATTATGGCCCCATAAGATGCTCCATAAAGATATTTGCCCCATATAGTGCTGCACAAACGTTGATCATGGCCCCATACAGTGCTGCACAAACGTTGATTATGGCCCCATACAGACACTTGCCCCATATAGAGCTGCACAAACATTATGGCCCCATAAGATGCTCCATACAGACACTTGCCCCATTTGCTGTTGCTGCTATTAAAAAAAAAAAAAAATCACATACTCATCTCTCCGGCGCTCAGGCCCCCGGGCACTTTCAATATTCACCTGACTTCATTCCGGCGCTGCTCCATCTTCAGCGTCTTCTGCACCGACGTTCAGGCAGAGGGCGCGCACTAACCACGTCATCGCGCCCTCTGACCTGAGCGTCACTGCAGAAGACGCTGAAGATGGATCGGCGCCCGGAACGGGGAGCAGGTGAATATCTCGCAGCGCTCCCCCTCCCATTATACTCACCTGCTCCTGGCGCTGTGCAGTCCCTGCTTCCCAGGTGCCGCAGCTTCTTCCTGTACTGAGCGGTCACCGTTACCGCTCATTACAGTAATGAATATGCGGCTCCACCCCTATGGGAGGTGGAGCTGCATACTCATTACTGTAATGAGCGGTACCATGTGACCGCTCAGTACAGGAAGAAGCTTGGGGCACCAGGGACCTGCAGGGACCGCGCCAGGAGCAGGTGAGTATAATTAGACAGCCCCCGCTCCCCATCCCCTGTCGACCCCTGGGTATGACTCGAGTATAAGCAGAGGGGGACTTTCAGCCCAAAAAAATGGGCTGAACATCTCGGCTTATACTTAGGTATATACGGTATATTCGCTCATCACTAATCATTAACCTTTATGAAGCATTATACGGGGCATATTTTTGTATGGAGCATCTTATGGGGCCATCATTAACCTTTATGCAGCATTATACGGGGCGTATTTTAATATGGAGCATCTTATGGGGGCATCATTAACGCTCGTGCAGCATTATATGGGGCATATTTTAATATGGAGCAACTTATGGGGCCATCATTAACCTTTGTGCAGCATTATATGGGGCATATTTTAATATGGAGCATCTTATGGGACCATCAATAGCCTTTATGAAGTATTACTGTATATGGGGCATATTTTTGTATGGAGCATCTTATGGGGCCATTATTAACCTTTATTCAGCATTATACGTGGCATATTTTGTATGGAGCATCATATGGGGCTCCTGATTCAATATGGATATTCAAAAACATTTAACCTACTGATGTCTCAATCAATTTTACTTTTATTGGTATCTATTTTTATTTTTGACATTTACCAGTAGCTGCTGCATTCCCCACCCTAGCCTTATACTCGAGTCATTCAGTTTTCCCAGTTTTTTGTGGCAAAATTAGGGGTCTCGGCTTGTACTCGAGTATATACACGGTAATAAACTTTTCTAGACTTACCCCTCCGGCTTTAAGTAGTTTTTTCCTGAACTCCTCAGTAGGGTTGTTAAAGGTAAGCTTTTCACAGCGTAAATGATTTACAGGGGGGTGACCTTCAAGATGCAGAAATAGATCATAATCAAAACGAACTTTCTTAGGTTCTTCCTGTAAAAGAAGAAAAAAAAAACTATTGATGGAGCTGGTAATTAGGACAGTTCACATATTTACTTCATTTCTATCTTTACTCATTATTACGCCACTTACACAATTAAAGGGAAAAGAAAACACAGTAGTAAAATATGACAATTTCAGGCATATGCCTTTTAAGAAATTTGTAACATCTTTTAGATGATGAAGATTTGCTCTGATGTGGCATGGACAAAGTGGCAAGAGTTGTTGAAAAAAAACAAAAATGATTGCACAAGGACAACATATACCGAAACGTGCATTTTTATATATATATATATATATATATATATATATATATATATATATATATATATATATATATATATATACACACATACACACACATGCACACATATACATACATACACACACACGTTAAAAATGCAAGAAATAAATCACAGTACACAAATTAACAAATGACACCAATTTTAAACCTGAAGATCTGTATATTTTTTGAAAGGCTACGGAAATAAAACATGGCTGTGGTATTCTTAAGAGTGTCTCAGATATAGCGTGTTTTTAAGCACTAGAGGTTTTACTGCACAAAATTTATAAAAAAAAAAAAGCCTGAAGAAAACGTGATAAAAAACAGAGACCCCTTGACGAACTTGAACACCAATGTAGCCCATGAGTTGTATTTCGGATTACAGTTAACTTTTTGTTAACCACATACAACAATTTATGGGGTGTCATTGTCTGACATCTGTAGATTTTTCGTTTTTCTATTGACGCACAGCTGTAAAAAAAAAAATTTTTTGTGTGGGGCCAGTTGTTTATTTCTTGATAATATATAGAGGTAACATAGTTTGATGAATTTGTAAAGTTTATTTAAAAAATTGTATTTAATAAAGGGAACCTGTTACCCCCAAAATGGAAGTTGAGCTAAGCCCACCGGCATCAGGGGCTTAGCTACAGCATTCTGGAATGCTGTAGATAAGCCCCCGATGTAACCTGAAAGATGAGAAAAAGAGGTTAGATTATACTCACCCAAGGGCGGTCCGGTACAGCACCTTCCATCTCCTTACGATGACGTCCTCTTCTTGTCTTCACGCTGCGGCTCAGGCGTACTTTATCCGCCCTGTTGAGGGCAGAACAAAGTACTGCAGTGCGCAGGCGTCGGGCCTCTTTGACCTTTCCCTACACCTGCGCACTGCAGTACTTTGCTCTGCCATCAACTGCGCAGCGGCATGAAGACAAGAAGAGGACGTGATCGTAAGAAGATGGGAGGGCCCGGACCGGACCGCGACGCCCATCGTAACGGGACCGCCAATGGGTGAGTATAATCTAACCTCTTTTTCTCATGTCAGGTTACATCGGGGGCTTATCTACAGCATTACAGAATGCTGTAGATAAGCCCCTGATGCCGGTGGGCTTACTTCAACTTCCATTTTGGGGGTGACAGGTTCCCTTTAACACCATATACTATTTCATTTTAGGCTATGAAGTTCCTAAGGTGAGTTTTTAGTGCTTTTTGTCTAAAATACGTAGGGTAAAAAAATTCAAGCAACCTATTTTACTTAATGGGTGCAGAAATGGTGAGGGAAATCTGCAACAGTTAAAAACACACCAAAAGGTCATCGTGGGAACGTGGCTTAAATAAGATTTGCAAAATTGCAGACGTACATCCAGAAGCCATACTTCCCAATGCATGCCCATTCTGCTAGATCAGGTGGGCTGCCTAACATTATAGAATTACACCCCACACTCCAATTTTCCCCTACCAACAGAGTACATTGCTGCATCCAGAAAGGTGAACAAGAAACATGAAAAATTAGCTTGCATAATATGTTTTACATAGTATATTTTATGAAAAAAAAATATCTGCAGGTAAAAATCTGTGCTTTTTTGATGGGTTTTTGCTGCGGTTTTGATGCGTTTTTTCATGCGGATTTTCATGCGTTTTTGTAACCTAAATAAAGATCTATTATTTAACATAAATAAAAAAAGAATTGTAATGTAATTTCTTTGTCCAACCTCCTCTTATTTTACATATTCCATTGAAGAATAAGGTTTACACACACAAAATGACAGATATAGACAGACAGAGAGATAAATAGATAATACCAAGGCCGATGTTTAGTAATGAACCTAATAAAATGGTACATAAACAGTTAAATAAAGACATACAAAGTCTGCACGCAATATCTTTAATTTTTTTTTTTTTTAAAAAGCAAAAAAAATGGGGGCTGATGTTTCTAGACTGGTAAGGGGTTAATACCCATGGAGCTTCCTAGGCTATGAATCTCAGCCAGTAAAGGCTAAATATACTGCTGCGGGCTATTAAAATATGGAACCCCCCCCCAAAAAAAAAAATGACATGGGGTCCCCATATAATTAATAGCCAGAAAGGCTATGCAGACAGCTGTGGACTGATATTCATAGCCTAGGAAGGGGCCATGGATATTGCCCCCCGGCTACAAATACCAGCCCTCAGCCACCCCAGAAATGGCGCATATGTAAGATGCGCCAATTCTGACACTTAGCCTCACTCTTCCCACTGCACTGTAGTGGTGGCATATGGGGTAATAAGGGGTTATTGTCACCTTTGCTTGTAAGGTGACATTAAGCCCAGTTAGTAATGGAGAGGCGTCAATAAGATACCTATCCATTACTAATCCTAGTAGTGAAAGAGTTAAAGACACAGCCATTTTAATATTCTTTATTTCACCATACTTACAGCCATGCCTAATTCCCCGAATCCATTGATCACCTGCAAAAATAATAAACCAACAGTATACTCCCTGTTCCGAAGCAGTCCAATTAATAACGAGTGTCACACGACGATCTCCCCTATAGAACAGTGACACTGGATGATGTGACTGCTCTACAAGGCCTCTCACGATGCACAGACAGGAGATAATGGCTCCTGCAGTGCATCGCTGAAGAGATTACCTGAGTTCAGGCTCACTTTACGGCAATGCTGCATGGGAATTTTCTTACACAGCGCTGCCAGAGAATGAACTCGGATGACCTCTCTCCCGGCAGCGGCGGAGGAATACATCGCGGAGGCCCTGTAGAGCTTGGACATCGCCCGATGTCACTGTTCTACACTGGTGATCGTTGTGGCACACTCGTTATTAACTGGACTACGTCGGAAAGGTAAATATAGGGTGGTTTATTATGTTATTTTTATTAAATGTGATTGAGGGCTTCGGGGAGTAGGTGATTGGTGAGTATGTACTGTACGTTATATGTATTGTCTGTAATGTATGTCCTGTATGTCTGTTGAATGTTCTGTATGTTTTTTTTGTTTTGTTTTTTTACTACTTAACACATGCATTGTCTGACAGGACTACTTTCCCATCACCGGCAATGCTGTCACTGTGAGCATTCATAGCCGGATGAGAGCAGTAGTCCCATCAGACAATGGCTGCTTACACAGACCCGCACACACACAGGGGCATGCACACAGGGACACACAGACCCACACATACAGACACCCGCACACAGCCACGCACATAGTCTCCGCCCACACTCTTCCCTCCTCCAGATCTGCAGCATTTCTTGCATCCACATCCGCAGCAAAACCGCAGATCTTTTTTACACCTGCGTTGTTTTTTTTCTGCGGATGTGCCTGATTCAATTAAAGTCAATGGGTGCAGAAATGCTGCAGGTCCGCAAAAAGGATTGACATGCTGCGGAAAATAAAACGCTGCAAATCTGCACATGTGCACACCAATTCACCATTCATATAGACTAACATTGCTTGTGCATTACACTGCGGATTTCACGCAATTCCACGAGTCCAAAAACGCTGCGGATCCGCATCAAAATCCGCAACGTGTACACATAGCCTAACGGTTTTTCAGGTGACAGGTTCCTTTAAATTTTCAGCTTGTTATCCAATTACAATACTCGCTGGTTTAAAAAAGCTTGTCAAAACCTAAAAAGCTAAATGATAAAACATATTTAGAGGGCTTTTGCAAGTGTATGGTTTTTTTTTTTATTTTTATTTTTAGACCGCTTGCTCCGCCACAAGTCATGGAGACGTCCCTTTTTGTTCCAAGTCAGAGATAAAAAAAATTACCCATTCAAGACATCTGGTTTGTGAAACTCATGGGCAGCACACCAATGTCATCTATGTGAAATCCATGATTAACCCTAATATATGGGAGAAGCTGTCGTTCGGTTATTTATTTTTTCATAAGTCAAAATCATTGAAACACTGATGGTAAAAACTGACCAAACACTGATGAAAAGCAGATCAAAAACACAGATGAGCAGCAGCAGCGGTGTTTTTACATGCAAGAAAAATCACAGCTGTCTGAAGGATGCCTTAACAGCATATTTATATAGTTAATACGTTTTAGTTAACATTTTTTTTCACTTTTTTTAATGTATAAATGCAAACTATAGCAACATAAATGTGTCATAAAAATAAAGTAGAATACGTGCCAAATAAACAAAGTGATAGTAAATTAGACATGTCAAACCACTGTTGAATTCTTCTCAAATAAATTAAAGCATACTAGATTTTCTAAAATCTGTCTTTTCCCTAGGCTATAAAATAGATTAGTTCTAAAGGGGTTAATGCTTTATCCACAGTATGCAAAGCATTATGGACAAAACATGCATAAAGCAATATCATCCACCTATTAATAATGTTTCCCACGTGGCAGTATAATTGCACAAATAATGAAAGGATGGTGAAAACACCAACCATGTTGTCAATTAATCCAGGAGAGCAGCAGCTCAATTTGGCTACACAAAGCATTAGTGTGTTGAAAAAATTGATATATTTCTTCAAATGAAAAGGTCAATTGGGGCATTTAATGGCTAGCTCAATAATCCATTCAGTAAAATAATCAATGTAATAAAGTGTACCAGCGCCAACAAACTAATTATGGGAGCGCTGCATCTCAAGATCAATGAGACTGAAATGTAGACGAGAAATCACAGCGAGTACAGAAGCTCCACAGAATTCACAACATTTTTATTTTTAATTGGAAAGACTTCAGAAAGTGACTGTCCGCTAAAGCGTTGTGTCCAATTTATTGAGAACAGATGAGAGTTGACAACAATGTATTTAGCCCAGGCAATCGCTGTGAGAAACATCGTGGTGGCCAGAAGTTTGGAGACATACACTTTTCGGTTCTCACAATAATTATCCTATAAGTAGAGATGAGAGAACCCAACTATAAAGTTTGGAGTCTGTACCGAACATTGGACACCTAGTGTTGAGATATTTTCCAGTTCCAAAGTTGGGGTCTTCATTGATTTCTCTAGTGTTTGAGTTCAAGTTTAGGTACAGTTCTGGTACCCACACCGAACATTAGATTAAAGTTAAGTCAAACCTGACAAACCCAGACTTCCACAGGCTCACTCATACCTACCCATAAGATTTTATACCTTTACTGACAAATAAATCAAATTGATGGAAAGGCTTAATATTTACAGTGTTGATAATTATTTTTTTCAAGACTTTCGCAATTTGTCCTGGCATGCTGGATATGGGGTTGAACTAGATGGACTTAAAGTCTTCCTTCAACCTTAATAACTATGTAACTATGTAACTATGAATCTGGGCAAAATCCTAATTGATGGCAGCCCTCCCTTTTCACCGAGCCACTTAGTTATCTCTTTTGCCTTATGACATGGCCTCTGCCTTACTAGAAAAAGCATTGGTCATCACCAAATTACTCCTGGATCACTGGGGAAAATAGTTCTTGGAGGATGTTTAGATACTATTCTTTATACATGGCAGTGTTCTTAGTCAAAATTGTGAGTGTGCCCACTCCCATAAATGGAAAGCAACACTATTCATGAATGGTCTAAGGAGGCTATACTGCTGGCATAACAGGACTTCTGGAAGTGTTCACCTTTTCTTCACCATCATTCTTCTTTCAATCCTCTGCTGTTCAACCCCTGTACTTCCTACAGACTGACCTTCCGACTCAAGTACAGGGATTGAAGTGCAGAAGGACTAGGTCATGTTATTTTCTCTGATGAAGCCTATCTCAGACTGTTTGGACACCCGTAAGAATGATTGTCTGGGGAAGAAAAGGTGAGCACCATAATGAGTGCTCCGTCATGCCAACAACAAAGCTTCCCGCTCCATGCCAACAACAAGCAGTGCACGAAAAAAAGTTAAAACTCACTCATTCTTGAGAATGGAGAAGCTTTTTGAGAAGAAATAAATTGCAAAGTTGTTTGGTTTTACAAGCACTTTGAAAGATGTGGAAATGGAGCATGGATAGCTTTTGAATAAAGAGAATTTATTGTGGGCAAACAAAAGACAGCTCACATTTTAACCCCTTCATGACCTTGGGATTTTCCGTTTTTCCGTGTTTGTTTTTCGCTCCCCTCCTTCCCAGAGCCATAACTTTTTTATTTTTCCGTCAATTTGGCCATGTGAGGGCTTATTTTTTGCGGGACGAGATGTACTTTTGAACAACATCATTGGTTTTACCATGTTGTGTACTAGAAAATGGGAAAAAAATTCCAAGTGAGGCGAAATTGCAAAGAAAGTGCAGTCCCAAACTTATTTAGTGAACCCAGCAAAAAAGCCAAACAAAAAACGCTAAAACTGACCTGCCATTATGATTCTCCAGGTCAGTGCGAGTTCAAAGACACCTAACATGACTAGGTTATTTTTTATCTAAGTGGTGAAACAAAATTCCAAACTTTGCTAAAAAAAAAAAAAAAAAAAAAAATGCGCCATTTTCCGATACTCGTAGCGTCTCCATTTTTCATGATCTGGGGTCGGTTGAGGGCTTATTTTTTGCGTGCCGAGCTGGCGTTTTTAATGATACTATTTCGGTGCAGATACGTTATTTTGATCGCCTGTTTGATACGTTCTGTTTGATACGTTCTGTTTGATCGCCTCACATTTTAATGCAATGTCGCGGCAACCAAAAAACGTAATTCTAGCATTTCTAATTTTTTTCTCGCTACGCCGTTTAGCGATCAGGTTAATGCTTTTTTTATTGATAGATCGGGCGATTCTGAATGCGGCGATACCAAATATGTGTAGGTTTGATTTTTTTTATTGATTTATTTTGATTGGGGTGAAAGGGGGGGTGATTTCAACTTTTATTTTTTTCAAATTTTTTTAACTTTTTTTTTTTTTTTAACTTTTGCCATGCTTCTATAGCCTCCATGGGAGGCTAGAGGCTGGCACAACACGATCGCCTCTGCTACATAGCAGCGATCTGATGTTCGCTGCTATGTAGCAGAAATGCAGGTGTGCTGTGAGCGCCGACCACAGGGTGGCGCTCACAGCTGCCGGGGATCAGTAACCATAGAGGTCTCAAGGACCTCTATGGTTACAATGTACAAGCATCGCCGACCTCCGATCATGTGACGGGCGTCGGCGATGCGCTCATTTCCGGCTGTCCGGCCGGAAGCGCAGGTTAAATGCCACTGTCTGCGTTTGACAGCGGCATTTAACTAGTTAATAGGCGCGGGCAGATCGCGATTCTGCCCGCGCCTATTACGGGCACATGTCAGCTGTTCAAAACAGCTGACATGTCCCGGCATTGATGCGGGCTCACCGCCGGAGCCCGCATCAAAGCGGGGCTTCTGACCTCGGACGTACTATACCGTCCGAGGTCAGAAAGGGGTTAATACACAATTGACGTATAGTGAACATAATACTATATGAAACAAATATATTAATATTTTAACTTAATTTTAACCCACTATTTTACAAATAGGTCTTTAATTTTCTTAGCATGTTTACGGGGAATTTATCCTGCATGTAGAGAGGTCACTTTGCAGAGAGGGCATGAAAAAGCTGAACTGGATGGATGATCTATTTTCATTGATCCTCTTAACCAGCTTTTGTTTAAGTTTGAAGCTTTATCATTCATTGTATGCGCAATTTCAGAAATAAATAGTAATCACTACAAAAGATTACATGGCCTGTGGAAAAACCAATACCACCAAAACTGTCAAAACCGTGGAAAAAAAAAGTTACAAAACATAACAAAATGTTTGCATTAAATGATAAAACCCGACAGTAAAGACTCATTCACATTTCAGAATGTAAGACAGGAAAGCGCTCACATTTTAGGCTAATTCAGACATCCATGATGGGCAGACTGGCCGCAAATCTCCTGACCCGAATTTAATAACCTCATAGAAATATATAAAGCTGTCAAATTCAGGCGAGAAGACCCCACAGCCAGTCTGTGCATCATGGTCTGTACACATGCCTGCACGGGGCTTTAGAGAAATAATGTGGGTGCCCGCACCATAATTGCTTCTTCACAGTGTACAGAGATCTAACAAGCTTATTTCACAGATGCAGCCATTTATTGCAATAGAGGAGGTAGACCTAACTGCATTGTGCAGGCACAAAACATTCTGTTCTATGAAATGATGGCAGTAAGGTTGTGCAATTCTTCAAATTACATCCATTTATTCAGCATTTCAGTAATACAAAATTTGGATTTTCATCATTCATTAATTTGATTTTCGCTTGGTCTCTGTGTACAGGACCAATATTGAGTAAGAGCGGCAGGGCAGGAGGTTTCAGAATCATCAATGCTAGGGGCATTGTTACAAAGATAACAACAGGGGGTGGAACCAACTGCACCACTTGCTGGGCTTATCCTCGAGGGGGCGTGACCAAGTTTTTCCACTAGAGAACCTCAGATTGTGAGGATAGTCTTAGCTGGTAGAATAGCCACCAGGTGCCACTCCAGGGCCACTCCCTGGACCTGCAACAGCTGATCGAAGGGTCAGAGGCCAAACACAAGGTACAGAGGGCCAAGGCAGAAACGTGGTCAGACAGTCTGGGGTCGGGGAAGGGAGCAAAGGGTTCGGGTACTAAGCTACGTCAGGAGCAGAGAGATAAGACAGAACAATAAACTAGTAACAGTAGAGACTAAACGGGAAACGACCTAGACAGGAAACTAGAAGCAGACTGAAAACTAGAACTTAAGCTCAAGCAAGGAGTGGAGGGAGGAGCTGCCTAAAATATTACATGCTGGCAGGATGAAGGCCAGGGAAACCGAGCCTTGCAGGACACAGCAGGGTTAAATTCCTGCAAAGTCTGGCCACACCTCCCTATAGCCACATGAAAACAGCAGGAAGAAACAGCAGTGCTGGGAGCGCTGCAAGAGGCAACTTGGTGAGAGGCCTCACATGGTCAGAAGAAGAGCAGTTACCACAATAAGGGCGGCGCTGAGAAGGCGGGCAAATAACCGGAATGACAATAAGTCGTTTTAAACCATCTATATAATGCTCATCAGTGATGCAGTCTATGCATATGGTTATGGTTTTTAGCTGGAATTCTTCCATGGAGACCACTTCTAGCCAGACTTCCACGAACAGTCATGGAGAAGTGGGTTGCTGCCATATCTGTGCTGATAGTACTGTTGGACACCTTCTGAATTCAAAGGAAAGTTTAATAATGTGTCTGTCACATGTTGCACAAAGTTTCCTTGGCCAAACACTACGTCCACCTGCTTAAAATGTTTGCACGGTACTGTGTGTATAATTAGTGTATGGCACTCCAGTTCACTGAGGTCACCGCAGTTCATCCTGGCTGGGAACACAGCCTCATTGACCTGTGGTAACCTCGATGAGGCCACCGCTGCTCTGTGATGCTGCAATCGCAGCAGCAGCTCATTCCTCAGTGGTTTTCATCCTGGACTATAGCATCTTAGCACTGTCCAGGTTGAAAACAGTTTATCCTCAGACATGGATTACGGCGTGGGACAGAACAATGAGGGATATGGTTTCTTAATTTTGTTTTATTATAGGAGATGAGGGCATCAATGGAATGGACGTTAGGAGAGTATAACGGGGTTTGCTATTTTTAAATTAAAAGGATAAGTGTGTTTTGTTTTTATTTGAAATAAAGGACTTGTATTCTAAATAAACATACAGCCAGAATAAACTATAGGGTTAGTAATTGATAGGTATCTTATAGATGTCTCTACATCACTAAGCCGTGGGCTTGATGTCACTAGACAATACAAAGGTGACATTAACCCCACAAATATGAGCCCCACTTGCCACTGCCACAGGGCATGTGGGAAGAGCCAGCAAAAGCGCCAGAAATGGTGCATCTAATAGATGTGCTTTTTGTTTGGAGGTTGCTATTCTTAGGCTAGGGGGAAATATCCATGATACATTACCAGCCTGAGAATACCAGTCCCCAGCTGTCTGCTTTAGCTTGGCAATTGTCAAAAACAGGGGGACCCCACATCATCAGGATATGCCTTATATTTCTGATAGAAGTAGTACCACATGTGAGAAAGGCTTCCATCTTAAAAAAATAAAATACAATGGTGCCTGTCGAGCAGCTCTAAAAATGAAAAGATGAATTGGCTGCACATATGCAGTCCTCTGTTCATTTTAATACGGGGTTCCAAAGATTTCTGACCATGCTTGAGGTTTGACCCACATCTACCAGACATTGATGTCATATCATGAGGGACTGGACAAACCCCTGAAAACTAACGACATACTCACTTTTCAAAACATAGAAAATGCAAATATTTGTTCTAGAGTAAAAGCCAAAAGCTTAAATGGGAGAAACGTACCTTATTTTTGAAATAGACTTCTATTGGCAAAATGAAACCAGCGTAACCAGATTCTTCTACTTTGTAGGGAGGATCTTTACACACTGAAACACAAAGAATTAAAAATAAGTATGGCATGTGGCTAGCACTATTCTGTACATACAATGGTTTACCAGTGTTAAATTGGTGCCTGTGGAGTAATATCCATGTGGCGTTTTATTTTATTATGGTGACACTGCCCATTCATGATGACCAATAGATGGGGTGTATCACTTACAGTAACTTCTAACTCTGCACTCGGTCACCAGAGTTCTAATAGCGGCTTTAAAATTTGATTTAGCAAACACCAAGGACTGCCTGACTATCACATAGCAGTTCTTTGGCAGTGCCAAATCTCAGTGGCATTTGAAACCAGATCCAGAGCGTAGCTAGTAGCACCAGGTTAGTGTTGTCAGGTGAAAACAAGGTGTCAAGGGTGATCAAGGGTTTGTCTGGTGGAAACAAGTTAACCACATCACCAGCACTAATCCGTACTGAATTAATCAAAGTTCTTGTAATGAGTTTTCTTTCTTGACAGATGCCATAGATGTGAAACCTGAGAAATTTCTCAAGGCCAAGCCTGGAATTGAAACTTCAATGAAAATACTTATTAGACCTTCTAAAAGAAGCGCCTGCAAGACAAATAATGATTTATATACAAGAAATTGCTTTTGTAACCTTACTTGTGAAGAGCGAATATACTCGTTACTCGAGATTTCTCGAGCATGCTCGGGTGTCCTCCGAGTATTTTTTAGTGCTCAGAGAATTAGTTTTTCTTACCGCAGCTGAATGATTTACATCTGTTAGCCAGCATAAGTACATGTGGGGGTTGCCTGGTTGCTAGGGAATCCCCACATGTACTTATGCTGGCTAACAGATGTAAATCATTCAGCTGCGGCAAGAAAAACTAAAACTCCGAGCACTAAAAAAATACTCGGAGGACACCCGAGCATGCTCGAGAAATCTCGAGTAACGGGTATATATTCACTCATCACTAAACCTTACTCCACAGATTAAGTAATCTTCTATTTCTTAATTACTAGGCTGATGGAACAATTATTAGTACACAAATGTCACAGTATTTGGGTTAGGACATTTAAGAAAATCTGCTTTCATCCACGTCAATCCTAGATGCTGCCAATTTTATACACACCAGTAATCACTCCATTTCTATGATTGGGGAAAAAAAAATCACAAGAAATATAAAGCCTTCTACGGATATCAATATACTGTAACCAACTTATTTTAATTGGACAACAAAGTATTATTTGCAATAATTTACTGTAGAGTTCAAGGGAACAGCTGGATCAAATGTATAAGAAAAGGGGATTTAGGAGGAGGAAGAGCAGATAATGCTGCAGCTTTCTAGGGTTAATTTCTCAACCCAGAGCTGAAATCCCAGCTGTATTGCTCAGTACTGTCCTACATGCTGCTGCTTCTCAGCGGGTTCTATATAGACACAGGAGAACATGAATGCCTCATGTCTGGGTGTGCTGTGCTTGGGAGACATCATAGCAGACAATATATGCACCCACTAGCTCAGAAACAACTGAAAAGTAGAGAAAGCTTTCTGGTGAAAAATGCAGGCTAGAAGTAAAAAAAAAAAATGACCAGAAATAGTGTTATTCCTCACACACAAAAGCTTAGTACCTGAAATGATAGGTAAGCTTCTGTGATGGAGAAGAAACTTAAAAGGGGATGTCCAACAATTGGCATACCCCCTTGTTGAACTAAATGTCTGGCAGCGATGGAATAAAACAAAAAAAAACCAAACAAAAAAAACTTATACTCGCCTCCCGTAATGGCGTGTTCCAGCAGTGTCAGCACTCGCAGTCCCGAAGCGTTTGTGCGGTGTTGTGACATGTGATGCCCGGTGGCCAATCAGCACTGGCATCACAGTCTCTGCCTTTGTAAGCATTGAACATGAAGAGGAAGTAAGATCAACTGCAGCCCAGATTTCATCGTGTCACCACGAGTCACAACATCGCACGAGAGCTCTGGGACCGTAAGTGCTGACACCGCTGGAACGGCGCCAGCACGGGAGAGAAGTATAGATTTTATTATTTTATTGGGGCCAAACATTTAGGTCAAAAAGTAATTGTCCTAGTAGTGGACAACCCCTTTAAATTCTGTACTTGGGAATTGATCAGGAGAATAATATATTCAGAGGAATACAAGTTTTACAGAATCTGCAGACTAAATAAGCTAGAAAGTTTCTGCAACAACAACTGTACTCTGATTTAATCATTTTCTCTTTCAAATTAGTTGTTTTTTGTAACATAGTGAAGTGAATGTCTGACAATTATAATTGTTGCATTAGTTCCTTATTTTATTACAAATTCCTCAAAATGGAATTATTAGGCTGCTTATGTCAGCTACTTACTCCATCGTTATACTCTGTTACCCATGAGTGCAGCATGCCTGAAACACTATTATATTACTGTGGGTGTAGATCCTTGTAGATTAGAATAACAGACTAGGCATGCAAAAAGAAGAAAACCGCTGTACAGAAAAAAAATATAGTGCACACCAAATAAAATTTAAAAAAAAATCTTATTTCATTCTATTAAAGAACACAACAAATAAAGTTGTTAAATTCTCCAAATTAATCTGTATTTGTTGACTACAACGTAAGTATAAAAGATAACAAAAATATACAATAAACAAATAATACTTGTTATTAAAAGGCGACAGTCAGCCCAATTGAGGGGCTATAAATCTGTCATGAGTAATGGGCAAGTTTTCCTTAACTACAAATACTCAGTGTAGCAAATATGAAATTCTGAATTCTGGAATTCGCAGACTATTTCAGATATTGTATTTCGGAGATTCTATTTCATTACATTTACTATGGTTGGAATAGAATATCTTTGTTTTCTAGCAATGACTCTTAATGGTCTTAATAGAATCTTTTGCCTGTGTCATCTACAAATCCCCCTTATATAAACCAGCCATTGATAGTTATTAGCAGGTGAGATGTGGAAAGAAATCATTCCAAAAAGCTGAGTGATTGTGGCTACATAGAAAAACAAAGTTGTGATGTCATCTTCAGGTGGAAAAATGACCCTAAAGTTCAGAGTGGGAAGCAGGTACAAGGTCTACAGGATAACTCCCTGCCCGAGAAGATCGGCTACTCCCATTACTCTGTGTTTTTTGCACAATTTACATGGTACAAGAACCATGGACTGTTCTAATAAACCGTGATAAGCGTCAGTATACAGGATGGCCGACTTATCTGAATATGCAGGGAGAAATTAAGTGAAAGGAACTCTCCCTCCTAAATGAAGAGAACTGGCTTTTCTGCTCCGCATTGACAAGAAGGGGTCATGTTACCTGGAACAAAGCATGGCTGTATTTCATATAGCAGGGGCTTATCACACTAAGCCTTTGTTTGATTCAACAGAGACTGAGGGGCTGGCAAACTTCCAAAATGTAGCAGAAAGCGCTGGTTTATATACAATAGTATTTATGGGCCTTACAAAGATTACCGTTATCTGATAAGAGGCGTGCTAAGTGAACATATCTGGATGTAGGGCTGCTCCAACACATACTCCAACTTCGGGCAAGTCCTTATCAGATCATAGGCAAGACCATGAGCCACTGGAACAACAAGCCCATCAGTGCGTCTAAAGGTACCTTCACACTAAGCGACTTTGCAGCGAGAACGACGACGATACGTGACGTTGCAGCGTCCTGGATAGCGATCTCGTTGTGTTTGACACGCAGCAGCGATCTGGATCCCGCTGTGATGTCGTTGGTCGGAGCTAGAAGTCCAGAACTTTATTTCGTCGCTGATCACCCGCTGTCCATCCCTGGATCGGCGTGTGTGACCCCGATCCAGCGATGTGTTCACTTGTAACCAGGGTAAATATCGGGTTACTAAGCGCAGGGCCGCGCTTAGTAACCCGATATTTACCCTGGTTACCATTGTAAAAGTAAAAAAAAAAAAAAAACACTACATACTCACCTTCTGATGTCTGTCACATCCCCCGGTGTCCACAGGATTAAGCGCGGCTGCTCAGAGCTTCCTGCACTGACTGTCAGCGCCGGCCGTAAAGCAGAGCACAGCGGTGACGTCACCGCTGTGCTCTGCTTTACGGCCGGCGCTGACACAGTCAGTACTGTCTGTGTGACAGCTCCCCAGCGACCACACAACGACTTACCAACGATCACGGCCAGGTCGTATCGCTGGTCGTGATCGTTGGTAAGTCGTTTAGTGTAACAGTACCTTAAGTGCCTATGGTATTACTCAACACTCCACGCACAGGGCACCAAGGGAACAAATGTGTGAGGTCTACACATCTGTGTACAAAAGCTATATTAAAGGACCATCAACTTAAAGAAAAACACTGACTATAGCAGAAAGAAATGGTGACACAGAGGCTAGACGTCAGAGTTCCTGATCACTAATACACTCCCCTCAATGATGTTCTTTATTGGGAAAAATTAATACATTGCCCTAAGAGAAACTCTATAATGAAACTCAATGGAATCAAGTAATAACACATACAGTATGTACAGCTCTGGCAAAAATTAAGAGACCACTGCAAAAAGTTCAGTTTGCTAGATTTTTCTCTTTATAGGTATATTTTTGAGTAAAAATGTAAATTGTTCTTTTATTCTATAAACTACTAACAACATGGTCAAAATAACAAAAAATGTATTCTTGCAGACCTCAAATAATGAGAAAAAAAAAAACAAGTTCATAATCATTTAGAAACAACAATACTAATGTTTTATCTCAGGAAGAGTTCAGAAATCAATATTTTGTGGAATAACAATGATTTTTATTTGTTTTAAACATGTTTTTATTGATTTCAGAATAGAAAAAACATAACAATACTTACATATAATGATGGTGACAGGTTGAAAGTTATTGATTAATTCTCAGTCAAATACAATGTAGATTATAGACCTAGTGAGTAGCCTATTCAACTTAAAAAAAAATCAAGGCTGGTAAGGGTTAACATTCCCAGTAAACTAATAGGTATACTGATTAGTGACAGAGAAGAAATGACCAATTTAAGACAAGTTCCACTTGATATGATAGAAGAATAGACAAGGGTAAACGGAAAAGGGAAAGGAGTGAAGAAGGATGAAGGGGTAAGGGAATCTCTCCTAATATATGGAGAGTCACTTCCAGTGTATTATGTTTACAATATTTGAGTTTAGAAGACTTGTCGAAATGTTTATATTTGGAGAATTGTTATTCCTTCAGATATTTGAGGGGTTCTTTATTTGTTTATTAGCTCAGTATGTTAATCACTGTCTCAGAATGATTTCCAAGGAGCCCAGGTTGTTTGAAATGTATCCTGCAAGAAATAGGTGTATGCAATAATTTCTTCTATATAGTATAGTTGGTCAACTTTATGTATCCAGTCCGACAGGTTCGGGCAGCTTTGGGCAAGCCAATGTGAGGGAATAAGTAATTTAGCTGCTGCTATCAAGAACAATGGAAGGGATTTGTTTTTGTATTTTGAATTATCTCCCCCCCAGTTTAGAAAAATAAGAGTTAAAGTCAGTGGTTTTAGCAGTTTACAAATTTTCATTATGTATTCCAACACCACTTTCCAGAGGGGTTGGATTTTGTCACATGACCACCACATGTGTAAGAAGTTCCAGGGAAACAGGGACAATCTCCAGCAGGTTGAGGTAGAGTTAGGGTACCAGAGGTGTGACAAGACTGGGGTGGTGTACCATCTGGTGATGATTTTATATGAGTTTTCCTGAATTCTGACACATCCTGATGGGCCATGCGAGTTTTTATATATTTGTTCTACCTCCCAGTCCTGTAATTTAATGTCTAAATCTTTTTCCCAATTAGAGATAAAGGCTCGCTTAACAGGAATTGTGCTAATTCGAATCTCTTGATAAATTTTAGTTAGGACTCCTCTTGGTGGGTTATGCTGAGCCAATAGTTTTTCAAAAGTCTTCAGCTCTCTGTGGGTGATTCCCAGACTATGGTAGGATTTTATTGCATTCTTAAGCCTGTTGTGATGGAGAAAATTAAAGTGGTAGTGAGGAAACTTTATTTGCAACTCCATCAATGGGAGTAGAGTTCCGTCTGCCATGAAACACTCCAAGTCACCCTTAATCCTGTGTAGCAAGTCAAAATTTAAAGTCGTGGAGTTATCTAGGTAGAGTCCTGGAAGGTCCATCACTCTGGCCAGAGGAGACGGTAGTGGCATTAATAACAGGGAGTGTTTCGACCATGTCCGAATTATGTTTTTGGAAATTGCGTTTGAGCTTTATAGGTTGTTAATGAACTCTTTAGAAGCATGGAGTATTGTGGAGATAGGGACTGGGACTGAAGTGTCCGCAATCTGCGTCCAGAGCTTGTATGGGCCCCCGCTCCACCAATCGACTGTCAGAGATAGTGTCGCCGCAGTGTGATATTTCTGTGGGTCTGGAGCTCCCATTCCCCCTTTAGATTTAGGCAGTGAAAGTGTATAGTAGCTAATTCTGGGTTTGGAGTCTCTCCAGATTTTTTTTCCAAAGATAGAGTGAACCTTTAGGAAAAATGTGATGGGGACATTTATTGGAAGCATTCTCGAAATGTAGCTAAACTTAGGGAGTATAAAACCTTTTCAAAGGTTTTTCCTACCTATCCAAGAGATAAAAGGGGCCCTCCATGTTTTAATAAGATCTAAGGTGGCGTTGAGAAGAGGAATATAATTAAGTGAGAATAGTAGATGCCAATGTGGGCTTAATTCAATCCCCAGATATTTAACCCCTTTCTGCCATCAGACGTACTATTCCGTCCATGTGGGGTGGGCCCTAATTCCCAAGAACGGAATAGTACGTCCAGCGCGATCAGCCGCGCTCACGGGGGGAGCACGACCGATCGCAGCTGACATCTGGCACATTAACCTCGGCACACTGCGATCAAACATGATCGCAGTGTACCGGCGGTACAGGGAAGCATCGCGCAGGGAGGGGGCTCCCTGCGTGCTTCCCTAAGACGATCGATACAAGGCGATGTGCTCACCTTGTACCGAGCGTCTCCTCCCTGCAGTCCCCGGATCCAAAATGGCCACGGGGCTGCATCCGGGTCCTGCAGGGAGGTGGCTTCACAGCGCCTGCTCAGAGCAGGCGCCGGGAAGCCTCCCTGTTGTGCACGTCAGATCGCCGATCTGACACAGTGCATAGCAAAGTGTCAGATCGGCGATCTGTCACTTTACTGTGATGCCCCCCCTGGGGCAAAGTAAAAATGTAAAAAAGAAAAATCACATGAGTAAAAGAAAAAAAAAATCCTAAATAAATAAAAAAAATATATATATTGTCGCCATACAGCATCATCAGCGAAAAAATAAAAAAGTTATAGTCCTCAGAATAAAGCGATGCAAAAATTTTTTTTTCTATAAAATAGTTTTTATCGTATAAAAGCGCAAAAACATAAAAAAAATGATATAAATGAGGTATCGCTGTGATCGTACTGACCCGAAGAATAAAACTGCTTTACCAAACGCGGAATGGTATAAACGCTCCCCAAAAAGAAATTCATGAATAGCTGGTTTTTGGTCATTCTGCCTCACAAAAATCGGAATAAAAAACGATCAAAAAATGTCACATGCCCGAAAATGTTACCAATAAAAACGTCAACTCGTCCCGCAAAAAACAAGACCTCACATGACTCTGTGTACCAAAATATGGAAAAATTATAGCTCTCAAAAGGTGGTAACGCAAAAACCATTTTTTGCAATAAAAAGCGTCTTTTAGTGTGTGATGGCTGCCAATCAAAAATCCGCTAGAAAATGCGCTATAAATAGTAAATCAAACCCCACTTCATCACCCCCTTAGTTACGAAAAATTAAAAAAAATTAAAGAAAATGTATTTATTTCCATTTTCCCATTAGGGCTAGGGTTAGGGCTAGGGTTAGGGCTAAAATTAGGGTTGGGGCAAAAGTTAGGCTTAGGATTACATTTACGGTTGGGAATAGGGTTGGGATTAGGGTTAGGGGTGTGTCAGGGTTAGGGGTGTGGTTAGGGTTACAGTGGAGATTAGGGTTAGGGTTAGGGGTGTGGTTAGGGTTACAGTTGAGATTAGGGTTAGGGGTGTGTTTGGATTAGGGTTTCAGTTAGAATTGGGGGTTTCCACTATTTAAGCACATCAGGGGCTCTCCAAATGCGACATTGCGTCCGATCTCAATTCCAGCCAATTCTGCGTTGAAAAAGTAAAACAGTGCTCCTTCCCTTCCGAGCTCTCCCGTGCGCACAAACAGGGGTTTACCCCAACATATGGGGTATCAGCGTACTCAGGACACATTGGACAACAACTTTTGAGGTCCAATTCCTCCTGTTACCTTGGGAAAATACAAAACTGGGGGCTAAAAAATAATGTGTGTAAAAAAAATATTTTTTATTTTCACGGCTCTGCGTTATAAACTGTAGTGAAACAGTTCCTTGGGGGGTCTAGTTTCCAAAATGGGGTCACATGTGGGGGGTTTTTACTGTTTAGTTGCATCAGGGGTTCTGCAAATGCAACGTGACGCCTGCAGACCAATCCATCTAAGGCTGTGTGCACACGTAGCATATTTTTCTCGTTTTTTTCGCGGTTTTTCGCTATAAAAACGCTATAAAACCGCGAAAAAAATGCTTACATTAAGCATCCTATGTAATAGAATGCATTCCGCATTTTTTGTGCACATGCTGCATTTTTTTCCTGAGCGGAATCGCATTCCAGAAAAAAAACGCAGCATGTTCATTAAAATTACGGAATCGCGGCGATTCTGCACCCATAGAAGTGCATTGATCTGCTTACTTCCCGCACGGGGCTGTGCACACCATGCGGGTAGCAAGCAGATCATGTGCAGTTGGTACCCAGGGTGGAGGAGAGGAGACTCTCCTCCACGGACTGGGCACCATATAATTGGTAAAAAATAAAGAATTAAAATAAAAAATAGTCCTATACTCACCCTCTGATGGCCCCCAAAGTGTTCCCGCCTCTCCGGTGCATGATCTCTCTTCCGTTCCTATAGATGATGTGGTTCAGGACCTGTGATGACGTCGCTGTCTTGTGATTGGTCGCATGACCGCTCATGTGACTCACGCGACCAATCACAAGACAGTGACGTCATCGCAGGCCCTTCACTGCACTCCAGCTATAGGAACGGACGCCGAAGAGGTCTGCAGGTGAGTATAACCATTTTTTTATTTTTTTTATTATTTTTAAACATTCGATCTTTTACTATAGATGCTGCATAGGCTGCATCTATAGTAAAAAGTTGGTCACACTTGTCAAACACTATGTTTGACAAGTGTGACCAACCTGTCAGTCAGTTTTCCAAGCGATGCTACAGATCGCTTGGAAAACTCTAGCATTCTGCAAGCTAATTATGCTTGCAAAACGCTAGTTTTCTGCGGGTATATGCATGCTAATTCTGCATGCGATATACCCGCGGCAGGAGGCGCAGAATTGCCGCGGAAATTTCCGCGGCAATTCTGCAACGTGTGAACTTAGCCTAAGTCTGCATTCCAAATGGCGCTCCTTCCCTTCCGAGCTCTGCCATGCGCCCAAACGGTGGTCCCCCCCCCACATATTGGGTATCATCGTACTCAGGACAAATTGGACAACAACTTTTGGGGTTCAATTTACACTGTTTCCCTTGGAAAAATACAAAACTGGGGGCTAAAAAATAGTTTTTGTGGAAAAAAAAAGGATTTTCTATTTTCACGGCTCTGCGTTATAAACTATAGTGAAACACTTGGTGGTTCAAAGCTCTCACAACACATCTAGATGAGTTCCTTTCTTCTCTTACCCTTGGGAAAATAAAAAATTGGGGGCGAAAAGATCATTTTTGTGAAAAAATATGATTTATTATTTTTATGGCTCTGCATTGTAAACTTCTGTGAATCACTTAATGGGTCAAAGTGCTCACCACACATCTAGAAAAGTTCCTTAGGGGGTCCACTTTCCAAAATGGTGTCACTTGTGGGGGGTTTCAATGTTTAGGCACATCAGGGGCTCTTCAAATGCAACATGGCGTCCCATCTCAATTCCAGTCAATTTTGCATTGAAAAGTCAAATGGTGCTCCTTCCCTTCCAAGCTCTGTCATGCACCCAAACAGTGGTGCACCCCCACATATGGGGTATTGGCGTACTCAGTACAAATTGTACAACAACTTTTGGGGTCCACTTTCTCCTGTTACCCTTGGTAAAATAAAAAACAAATTGGAGCTGAAGTAAATTTTGTGTGAAAAAAAGTTAAATGTTAATTTTTATTTAAACATTCCAAAAATTCCTGTGAAACACCTGAAGGGTTAATAAACTTCTTGAATGTGGTTTTGAGCACCTTGAGGGGTGAAGTTTTTAGAATGGTGTCACACTTTGGTATTTTCCATCATATAGACCCTTCAAAATGACTTCAAATGAGATGTGGTCCCTAAAAAAAAAAATGGTGTTGTAAAAATGAGAAATTGCTAGTCAACTTTTAACCCTTATAACTCCCTAACAAAAAAATGTGGGTTCCAAAATTGTGCTGATGTAAAGTAGACATGTGGGAAATGTTACTTATTAAGTATTTTGTGTGTGACATATCTCTGTGATTCAATTGTATAAAAATTCAAAGTTGGAAAATTGAGAAATTACCCAAATTTCAGCCAAATATCCGTTTTTTTTCACAAATAAACGCAGGTAATATCAATGAAATTTAACCACTATCATGAAGTACAATATGTCATGAGAAAACAATGTCAGAATCATCAGGATCCGTTAAAGCGTTCCAGAGTTATAACCTCATAAAGGGACAGCGGTCAGAATTGTAAAAATTGGCCCGGACATTAACGTGCAAACCACCCTTAGGGGTAAAGGGGTTAATAAATTTCCAGTTCCACTTTATGGGGAAATTAGTTTTAATGTCCCGAATGATCGTGTGTTCTGCATTTATACACATCGCCTCGGACTTCTCGAGATTGATTTTGAAGTTTGAAAGCTCTCCAAATCTTTCGAACATTTCTAGTACCGCGGGGATTTCTTTTTTTGGATTAGTGTCAGTAATAAATAGTCAGCGAAAGCTGCTACTGTGTGCGATGTCCCATTAATCTGAACACCCTTCTATTTCTGGATGCTGTCTGATACCCTGAATCAGAGTTTCGATAGAAAAAATAAATAAAGCTGGTAAGAGGGGGGCAGCCTTGCCGCGTACCGTTTTTAATTTCAAAGGGAGAGAAGTCTCTATTCACACTAACTTTTACAGTAGGAGATCTATACATTTGAAAAGAATAGCATTTGCTAATCTTAATGGGAATCCGAATCTCTCAAGAGTCTCCTGCATGAAAGTCCAGTCCACCCTGTCAAACGCCTTCTCAGCGTCCATACACATCAGGACCAAGGGTCGGTGGTGGGTGAGGGCAAATTGCATCAAGTATAATATTTTTTAGAGAGTTATCTCTCCGGAACAGGTGGGATTTGTAGGGGGTAGAGAGGGAAGAGACAACAATGATTTTTCATGCATCTTGGCAACTCTGAGGACTGTTTTTTCCAGCAGAACAAAGCGCCATGCCGCACAGCTAGGTCAAATCAAGGTGTGGATGAAGGACCACCACATCAAAACCCTGTCATGGAAAGCCAGCCTGATCTCCAGACCTGAACCCCATTAAAAACCTCTGGAATGTAATCAAGAGGATGATGGATAGTCACAAGCCATCAAAGCAGTGTGAAAGACTGGTGGAAAGCATGCCAAGACGCATGAAAGCTGGGATTAAAAATCATGGTTATTCCACAAAATATTGATTTCTGAACTCTTCCTGAGTTGAAACATTAGTATTGTTGTTTCTAAATGATTATGAACTTGTTTTTTTTGCATTATATGAGGTCTTCAAGCACTGTTTTTTGTTTTTTTATTTTGACTATTTCTCATTTTCAGAAAATAAATACAAAATGTATTGCTTGGAAATTCGAAGACATGTCAGTAGTTTATAGAATAAAAGAACAATTTACATTTTTACTCAAAAATATACCTATAAAGAGAAAAATCAGACAAACTGAACATTTTGCAGTGGTCTCTAAATTTTTGACAAAGCTGTATATTTATTAAATGTTATACATCATAAGGCCACTGATGTATATGTGAACAAGGCCTAACCTACATACAAGTGCCATCTCGCTACCTGTAGTAGCCCATCGATTTTGTTACATTTCTAGTTATGTTATGTATCTGGAATGAATGGAAATAAACGTTACTTACTGTTCCAGGTTGTCTACCTATTGTTATACCTTATTTTGTAGTAGTCAGCATTACATGTAACTACATAAAACTTTGCAGTATAATCTAAGTGGAAAAGAGCCAACGTCTTCAGAGTCCCATAACCTAGATTTTTCTTGCCTGTAGACTACCTATAAATTGACAAAATCTTTTCAATTCCCACATATGAAGACTGTAGTAAAACGATAAAATATTTAAAATAGGCAACACATCAAAAGAGCTACAAAAAAAAAATTGTCGCATCTGTGACATGCTGTACTTATAAATATATACTGCAAAAAAAGAAAAATAGGAAGCAAAAAGAGCAGATTCAACCAAGATACAGAGCATACAGACAACAAAATTTACAGGGTAACCCAAATCTATAACTAATCGAAGAGCCAGCAATACACTGTCCCTGTGCGCATGGCTAGCTAAGCACAGCAACAGGACTAAATAAAGGATAATTATATAGTAGTCAAACAATACGTGCGCAAATCCTGTAGTACCACACATTGGGGTCATATCCTACTGCCCACACATGCCAAAGTGCAAACATCACAAAGGTCTCGCTCATTTAGAAAGCAGGCAATTAAGTAGTAACATTTACAGAAGGCATGGAGAAGACTAAAAATATGCAGAATCAAGCAGTCTATAAACATCTATTATACATTTCTTTGACCCTGGAATTATACCCCTAGAATTTGAGTGTTTTTTTTTTTTTTTTTTTTTTTAAATAATACACATTATATGGACAAAAGTATTGGGACACGGCTATTAATCATTGAATTCATTTTTTTAATTCAATCCCATTGCGCCCTCCGCATAAAATCAAGCCCTTTATCATGTAATCTACCGTTACAGACATCTGTGGGCCACTGTATTACAATAGTATCATTCTATCACTGTTTTATTAAGTCCCTTAAAAAAAACTTCCATGGGCGGCATGGGTTTCCTAACCCGATCAGCTGCATGCAAGCCTTACATCACCAAGCACAATGCCATGCAGAAACTGGAGCTGATTAGACCACTAGGCTGTGAAGAAGGAAACAAGTTCAATGGAAGAGGTTTTTTTTTTTTATTATTATTATTTTATTATTTATTATTATAAGTGGCAGAACACTTTTCTTTAGGCTGCCGTCACACTAGCAGTATTTGGTCAGTATTTTACCTCAGTATGTGTAAGCCAAAACGAGGAGTGGAACAATCAGAGGAAAAGTATAATAGAAACATATGCACCGCTTCTGTATTTATCACCCACTCCTGGTTTTGGCTTACAGATACTGAGGTAAAATACTGACCAAGTCCTGATAGTGTGACGGCAGCCTTAGCTGTTTCATGAATGATGATGGGGTTGGTGAACAGATGCCTGATTGCATTGAGTCAACTGTAAAATTTGGTGAAAAAGGAATAATACAGCGGAGTATTTTTTCAGTTGCAGGTCCTTAGTTTTAGTGAATGGAATTCTAAGGCCATGTTCACACGCTGCGGTTTTTACCGCGGAACCGCCGCGATTTTGATGCTGCGGGTCCGCAGCAGTTTCCATAGCGTTTACATTAACATGTAAACCCTATGGAAACCGCAAACCGCAGTGCACATGCTGCGGGAAAAACCGCGCAGAAACGCAGCGGTTTACAACCCGCAGCATGTCACTTCTTTGTGCAGAATCGCTGCGATTCTGCACCCATAGGAATGCATTGATCCGCTAACTTCCCGCATGGGGCTGTGCCCACGTTGCGGGAAGTAAGCGGATAATGTGCGGGTGGTACCCGGGGTGGAGGAGAGGAGACTCTCCTCCAGGCCCTGGGAACCATAAAATAGTGTAAAAAAAAGAATTAAAATAAAAAATGAAGCTATACTCACCTCTCAGCGCTGCCCGCGGCCGTCCGGTCTCAGTTGCTGTGCCGAACAGGACCTGTGGTGACGTCGCGGTCACATGACCGTGATGACGCCGCGGTCACATGACCGTGACGTCACGAAGGTCCTTGTCGGCACAGCCGCTTGCAGCGCCGGGGAGATCGCGACGTCAGAGGGTGAGTATAAGGCCAATTTTTATTATTTTTTACATTACTATTGATGCTGCATATTGCTGCATATGCAGCATCAATAGTACAGCAGTAATCCCGCAGCGGAAACCGCGGAACAAACCGCGATAAATCTGCAGGGATAACCACAGCGGTTTTGCCCTGCAGATTTTCAATTCCGCTGCGGGATTAACCCACAGAGGAACCCGCAGCGTGTGAACATGGCCTTAATGTTTCAATGCAACAAGACATTTTGGACAATTGTTTGCTACCAACTTTGTGGAAACAGGTTTTGGAAGGCGCTTTTCTGTCCCATATTCCTGCAACCCAGCGAAATAGAGCAAAGGTCCATAAAGGCATGGTTGTGGGGAGTTTAGTGTTAAAGAACATCTTTGGAATGAACTAGAAAGGAGGTGGATAGCCAGGCTTTGTTGTCCAACATAAGTATACGCCTCACAAATGCTCATAATAATTTTATTTCTATAGTGCAAACTAATTCCACAGCACTGTACATTTTAGAGGGGACTTGTACAGACAATAAAACAGATTACAGAATAACAAATCACGTGTATCAACAGCGACCAAGAAGAGTGAGGGTACTGCTCCAAGCTTACAATCTATGGAGGAATTAGGCTACTTTCACACTAGCGTCGGTACGGGGCCGTCGCCATGCGTCGGCCCAACATACCGACACACGTTGTGAAAATAAATGAACATTGTAATGTCCGGGGAGGAGGGGGCGGAGTTTCGGCCGCGCATGCGCGGTCGGAAATGGCGGACACGACGCACAAAAAAACGTTACATGTAACTTTTTTTGTGTCGACGGTCCGTCAAAACACGACGCATCCGTTGCACGACGGATGCGACATGTGGCCATACATCGCAATGCGTCGCTAATGCAAGTCTACGGAGAAAAAACGCATCCTGCGGGCAACTTTGCAGGATGCGTTTTTTCTCCAAAATGATGCATTGCGACGTCCGCCAGACAACGCCAGTGTGAAAGAAGCCTTAGGGGAGACACGAAAGTTGCCAATTTATTGCATTGTACAGTCCGGCCATCTATGTAATAAATCGGGTGTTCATGTACTGCTGCATTAACCAGTAACTAACAAGTATGTGTATAAGTACAGAAACAGAGGGCTATTAAATGCATGAAGAGTGTGAGAACAGATGATACAAGGATCCTGGTTTTGAAGAAAATTTTGTATGGGAAAAATGGGGATAGTTAGATAAAGTATGTTGAGGCAATAGGTCTTAACTCTGGATATTGGGGATTAATCAAATTGTCCAGGTAATGCATTCCAAAGAATTGTCGCAGCACAGAAGAGGAGAGGGCCTAGGACTGATCCTTGATTAACCCTGAGGGTTAGGCTACTTTCACACATCAGGCTTTTTGTTTCAGGCACAATCCAGCAATTTTTGAAAAAAGCGGATCCGTTTTTTTAACACCGGATCTGTTTTTTTCTCATAGAGTTGTATTAGTGCCGGATTGCGCCTGATGGCCACACGTTTCATCCGTTTTTTTCTGGATCCGTCCAAATAGTCGTTTCCGGCGGCCGGAGAAAACGTCCAGATGGACTTTTTTTGTGCGGCGAACAGACATGTGAAACATTGAATCAGGCATCCGGATCCGGTTTTCAAAGTTTTTTCTATTCAAATCTTTTTCTATTCAAATCATGCAGATTTTCCGTCTCCCTCTCTCCTCCAGAATGTCAATGTAAAACTCCATGTCAAAAATGAAAACCGATTCAAAGAGATAGGAGGAGAACCAGGAGAGAATGGGGTGCTTCAGCACGATAGAGTGTAGCATAGTGAGGAAGAGCTGGTGAGCCACAGTGTTGAAAGCTGCAGAGCGATCCAGGAGAATCAGCAAGGAGTAGTGACCATTAGATTTAGGTGTCAATAGATCATTCGAGACTTTAGTGATAGCAGTTTCAGTAGAGTGTAAAGAGCGGAGACCGGATTGTAGAAGGTCAAGAAGAGAGATAGCAGATTAGACGGTCCCAAGTATTCCAGGAGTATAGAGATGAAGGGAAGATTAGAGACCGGTCTATAGTTAAAAAAAAACATCCCTCGGACAGAACTGTGTTAAGTAATGGATGTATGCTGGCAAACCCCTTAATGACCGCCAATACGTCTTTTAACTGACCTGAGATATAAGAGAATAGCCTCCCCAGACAGGTGACAATCCAGCATCTGTCGGTTGTGCACTGTAGCTGACAACTTGCTGTATCAGCCATGATCAGTGTTTGCACCATCCAAATCTGTTTAACCCCTTAGATGCTGCTGTCAGTAGTGACTACATCATTATAAATGGTTAACAGAGTGTGGGGGCTTCCTCTTTATCCAAATTGGTGCCCTCAGATCATGATTGTGTGGTCCTGATGTTTGCCATGTCAGTTCATGACCAAATAGCAGCCTTACAGTCTGACTGCTGTAGTAATCTGTTCAGAAGTTAGAGGCATTTAGGTGGTAAAAATAGACATTTTCATTTCTGTCATGCCACTCTGCATTAATTCCTGTAAAGCACCTGAATGGTTAACAAACTAACTGACTGCAGTTTTCAATATGTCAGGGGTGCTGTTTTTAAAATGGTATCACTTTTGGGGTTTTTCTAATATATAGGACCCCTAAAGTCACTTCAAACATGGATAAGTCCTTAAAAAAAGAAATTGTGTAAATTTCCTTGAAAATATGAAAAATTGATGCTACATTTTTAAACCTCATAAAATGCTAACAAAATAAAATAACATTTTACAAATGGTGCTGATATAAAGCCGACACGTGGGAAATGTTATTTATTAATGGTTCGCTGTGGTGTGACCATCTGGATTAAAGAGATAATCATTCAAATTTAGAAAAGTGCACATTTTTTAACATTTTACTAAAATTTTTGATACTTTTTATAAATAAACACAAAACATATTGACCTAGATTTACCATTATCATAAAGTATAATGTGTCATGAAAAAACAGTCTCAAAATCACTGGGATTTGTTGAAGCGTTGCAGAGTTATTACCACATAAAGTGAAACTGGTCAGATTTCAAAAATTTGGCTCCGTCACTAAGGGGTTAAATAAAGAGGGAAATAATAATCTCTTAATGCTCTCTTTACACAGCACCAACATATTTCACAAAGCTTTACAGTTTTTGCACACATTATCATCGCTGTCCCCGACAGGGAATTTAGATTGTGAGCCCTATTAGTATGTCTTTGGAAAGATACCGCTAGAGAGAGAGGTTGAATATTTTTGTTAGTTGAGTGGTGACAGCTGGGGAAATAAACTATAGGAGATGTAAGGGAATAGGGTCATTGGTGCAAGTAGTAGGGTGAGAAGATGCAAGGACCCTGATCACTTCTTTCATGACTGGTTCAAAGACATAAAGTGAGCTAAATGCAGTGGAGGCAGGAGGACAGTGCATGGTGTGAAGGGATTGGGAGAAAAATTCCAGTCGGATATGGTCAATTTTTTCTTTTAAATAATTGGCCAGATTGTCAGCGACTAGATCGGTGTTCAGGGCCTGCAATCTTAGGCTGAGGAGAAAATGAAAAGTGTCAAATAAACATTTACGATGGTTGGATAGTAAGGTGATAAGGGTGTTAAAAAATAGGTTTGTTGGAAAGTTGAAGGGCATAAATTTATAATGGATGAAATCTTTGGTCATATTGGATTTTCTCCACATACGTACGGTGCACCTGGAGCACAGCTGTAGGAAATATGCTTGCAGTGTCTGCCAGGATTGTCACAGTTTGTGCCAAATTGTTCTATGTGTTGGAGTTGCAGCTTTATCCAGGGCAATTAAACATTATAATGAAACACTGCAGAGTCAGGACTTGAAAGGTAGGATATTGAGGTCAATGATGACTGAAAATTCTTCTTAAGTGTCAGGACTCTGTTGTCGGGTGTCCCGGTACCAGGGGCTCCTAGCTCGCCCCGTTTTACGGGTTACTTATGATGAAGACACCGGAGGCACGTACCATGCTTTAGCTCCTGAATCAGACCTCAGCCTGTACCCTTGCCCCACCAAGGTAAGAAGGGAGCAGTAGTATACCATAATACACCAGACTAACAAGGTAATACAAACAGGGATAAAGGAAAATACCAAACATACAAATATAATCACACATACAACAGAAGAATGCACCAGGGAGTGGAGGATGGAGTTAAACCAAAGTAGGAGGAGGAAGGGAATCATCACACACTCAAAACCTAGCACCAGTCACAGATAAATTCACCAACCACCTTCTCCAAAAACCACCAACAACCTCCAGCCATGCAGCAAAAGCTACTCTGACAGAGTGCTAGCCAGGGCCAAGATTATATAGATGATGAGAGTGGCTAACAGTGAACAGCTGAGAGCCTTAATGCTCCAGGAGCACCCAACTGAGCATATTAACCCTTGCACTGCTAAAAGAAACTTACACCATTTAATAAGAAGGTGACGCACTTCTAATCCATGCAGGAGTAGGAGAAATCAGATGCTGCTGTCTTCTGGCTCCTCTCTTTCACGGAAAACCCGTGACAGCGAGTTTCTGGATGTTGATACATATATATTTCTACAAGTGTGGAAAGTGGGGGTGTCCTGGGTGGGGTAACAGTTTTTGACAAAGAATGAAAGAAGGTGGTGGTCAGAGAGCAGGAGAGGGGAGTTGGTAAAATCATACACTGAGTAAAGCCGTGAGAAGACCAGGTTCAGCGTTTTTCCGTCTTCATGTGTAGGAGAGTTAGTATGTCAGATGGGGAGAGGGGATCACCAATGGGGATTTTAAAGTCTCCCATGATGCGGGTGTGGATGTCACAGGATAGAAAATGTTAAGTCACGTGACAGTGATCAAGGAACTGACGGGAGGTACTTGGAAGATGATAAACGGCCACTTGAAGGGAGAAGGGACTGTAAAGTTTGACAGCGTTTACCTCAAAAGAAGGGAAGATATGTGAGGGTACTTGGTGGGATAACCTTAAAAGTTTTTCGGGTTTTTTTTTTTTTTTTTATAGTAACAGACCAGAACCTCCACCTGGTCTATTATCAGATCTCTGGGTATGAGAGAAATGTAGGCCACCATATGAGAGAGCAGCAGCGGCAGTAGCGTCTGACTGCTGGATCCAGGTTTCAGTAAGAGCCAGAAGCTTAAGAAAATCAGAAAGGAAGAAGTCATGGATGCAGAAGAGTTTGTTACACGCTGAGCGTGAATTCAAGAGGGCACAGTTAAAAAAGAGAAAAGGCAATCAGGGAATATTAATGAAGTTTGCAAGGTTTCTTCATGTAGTAGGTGAGGGGTTTGACTTACTATTACAGGAAGGGCCGGGGCTGGGAGAGAGGTCTCCAGCAACTAGAAGGAGGATAGAAAGAGTGAGCAAATGGTTAAGTGATTTGTGAGAGCGTTTCTTGTGTTTTATAACATAGCAACATAGTTATTAAGTTTGAAGAAAGACTTTAAGTCCATCTAGTTCAACCCATAGGCTAACCTAACATGCCTTAACATGTTGATTGAGAGGAAAGCAAAAAAAAACCCATGTGGCAAAGAGTAAGCTCCACATTATGGTGGGACTGAATGGATCTGTGCAGTTTATGGTTGTGAAAAGAGCATGAGTGCTGTACATAGGAGAGGAGCGAGGGGCTGATATGGATGGAGTGTAAAGAATTTGTGCAAGGAGAATGGATATGAGTGAATGCAGCAGCCAGGATATAAAATATATAAATACATATGGTGAATATTTGTTGCAACCCAAATGTTCTGGAAGTAGGTTCCTTTTAATGTCTTACCAGTAGTGTTGAGCATTCCGATACTGCAAATATCGGGTATCGGCCGATATTTGCTGTATCGGAATTCCGATACCGAGTTCCGATATTTTTGCGATATCGGAAATCAGAATCGGAAGTGTGCGGTGCGTATGGTTCCCAGGATCTGGAGGAGAGGAGACTCTCCTTCAGGCCCTGGGATCCATATTCATGTAAAAAATAAATAATAAAAATAAAAAATATTGATACACTCACCCCTCCGGCGGACCCTGGCTCTTAGCGCTGCCTCCGTTCCTAAGAATGCAGGGAGTGAATGACCTTCGATGACGTCGCGGCTTGTGATTGGTCGCGTGAGCGGTCACGCGATCAATCACAAGCCGCGACGTCATCGAAGGTCCTTCACTCTGCATTCTTAGGAACGGAGGCAGAAGCTTGGACCGG